>NC_135567.1:4657398-4764898 GCF_964340395.1 Glandiceps talaboti | reverse complement strand
CACAAAGTACTTGGTCATTGAGACTGAAACTTGGTGAGATGTTTCTTAAAGTGTTATTCTGCAGATTTCCTTCAAAATATTTTGACACAATTGGCCTTAACATAATAACAACCAAGACCACGCCCTCACCAACAACCAATTGGCAGTATATTTTGGTAAAATAACAACATCTGGTAGGCAAGTGAGTAAACATTCAAAAAATGTATGCACATATCCCTAGCAACCATGACCACGCCCTTAGCAACAACCAAACGGTCGTGTATTTCACAAAGATAACAACGGAATAATACACAATTGAATAAACATTCAAAAAATGTACGTAAATTTGCCTAGCAACAAGACCATGCCCATAGTAACAGCCAAATCATGTATATTGAAAAGATAACAGGAATTGAAAGATAAATTAATAAACATTTAAAAATATATGCAAATATGTCTAGCAAGAAGACCACGCCCATAGCAACAGCCAAATGATGACATATTTTGCAAAGATAATATCAGGAATTCATACACAAGTGAACAAAAAAAGCAAAAATGTATGCAAATATATCTAACAACATGACAACGCGCATAGTAACAGCCAAATGATAGCGCATATCGCAAAGATAGGAACATGGTTGGCTAGGCAACTGGGTAGTCATTCAGTAAATGAACACCTATTTTTAGCATGGACTAGCATATGGATAAACATTTCAAAAACTGTACAGTTGTGCTACAATGCCATTGGCAGTATTTTTACAAATCATTTCTTGGGGGAGTCCATATTTTAGGAAATGAGATGAGGGGAGCAACACATTTCACTTTGACTAACTTTATTTTCTAGCTTAGCATTATTTTTGGCTGTTAAAATCCTATTGCTCCGCATTGTATACAAACACCATGCGATATAGCCAGTAAGTGAACACTTAGTGACCTCAACAAATAATATTGTAGTTAGCTATGGGTATGAGGTGCTCAAAACATATTTAACTTTTACTATAACATCCTTGTAATAAACAGCCTAACCATGCAATATAGTTGGTACGGGTACAATTAGTGAGCCCTAAAAAATAATATTATCTTTGCATTGTTATTTCACTTTTACTATATCACCCTTGTAACCATGGTAATGAACAACCCAGTGTTGCCTTAAATTTTGGTTTATGGTTAGGTATCATATCAAACCATGTCATCAAACCGCTGTTGACAACCATATGGCATATAGTGAATTAATTATCAGTTGTGAGGAGAGAAGTGGGTCTCACAGGAGTAAAACGGGAACAGTTGGGTAAGGTATTAGGGATAATGTTTAGATATGTTCACAGTCCCAATGACAACATTTGGAGCCAACTAGTATTTTGGAGTTAATGTTCTGGCCTGCAACTCAGCCATTGAAATCCAAACACAGGTACTGATTAATGCAATGAGTTGACACAAATATACTGTGGTAGTAGTAGTTGGAGAAATAACCAATGCCTTTAAAACTTTCAATGTGGTGGAAGCAGTGGGATTACTTCTTTTAAACCAATTGATTCCAGTCCCTTTACATGTCTGACAGCATTCAAACCATGTTTTAAAAATATCTAACCCCTTCTGATCACAGGCTAATCAAATACCTATGAAATATTAAAACATTTTATTTGAACTAAAATTACATGGACGGTCACTTAGTGAACTTAGACAGTCAGCTGTTTACTATATATGTATAGACAAAACATGTAAAGCTGTGTACTAAACATACAACTGATAAGGTCAAAGGTCAAATTAGATGTTAGGTCAAAGGTCAAATAGACATGCATACAGGCTTTTTGTTAGTTATTATACACAGAATAATTTTTCTATTCCCTTGGGAAGTGATGAAAAGTATAGGTGACCTGTAAAATTGGTCGCTGGCCCCCAAACAGATGTTGATAGTTTGTAAAGCCATCTACTAGCCATTCAGGAGAACATGTTGGCACTGTCTTGTATTCATCATAGTATCTATGCAGGGGGCTGTCAACCTATGTAACCTATATACAGCAGGGTATGAATTAAGATGAGTGATGTGAGACATGGCAGGAATGGTTGGTTGGTTGGTTGGTCAGGTGGAAAACATCACAAAACAAAGCATGGTTGCTGTAATTGACATACACTCGCCAACGAATATATTGCCATGGTAAAATATATGGAAAACTCTGCCAGTTTCGTGACATTTCCCAATTTTGTTACCATGGTTTCCAGACAGTCAAGTAACGTAGCGAAAAGATAACCAAATCTCTATGCAGCAAATGTGCATAAACAAGATGGGGGACATCTGGTAAAATTTACATAGAGTTGCATACTAGTATTGTGTACATTATTTTTGATGGAAACCCCAGTAATTGAGGTCTTAATATAGTAAAATTTCATAGAGTTGCATATCGCTAGTATCATGTGCATTCATTTTGCTGGAAAATAGGGGCCTTAATCGAGTAAAGTTATGATATCTTGAAATAAATAATGGAACCCCCAATAAAATGCCTGAGTATATATTAGTAGTTCTTTAGAAAAACACTTCTTGAGGTGTAGTTTATCATGTCATTCTGTTACTACTACTACTACTGGATTGTTTCATTTCACTCTCACTGTCTCAGTCTCACCCAGATAGATTTGTAATATATGCATTGTGTAGTACAGGATGTACATGAGGATGAGGCCAAATAAAAATAATTGTTTGGTTCTGGTTACCCAACCCCCCACCTAGCTTTCACTGTAGAACCTAAACTTTTTTTATGTATTTGAGAAAAAATAATAAAGTTGCAAAAACTGTGAAGTCTCACGAGAAATAGTGATGAAAAAGCCGCAGAAAATATCAAATCTTTTAGTCTTTCAGGAAAAATACAGCAAAGGCATTTGCTGAGCTGCTTTTATTACAAACTTCTGTTACCAAGACAACTGGTATCAATATCACCAAAATATTAAAGGTATTGAATATCGCAGGGTCCTGAAAGTGCTGCAGATATGACACAAGTGTCTATATATAGGTTTTAGGGGACGGGCAACACACTTATCACATGATCTTTTCGATCCAAGCTCAAGGTCATAGTCTAATTACAAGGACACTGAAATATTTTCACTTTGTTAATCCAAATATTCACAGGTGTTTTCCCTAACTACCACTAAGACATAATGTGTAAGACTGCAAATCTATTAATATAGATATTGTAGCCTGCAATCTACTTTTGTACAAATAAACACTAACAGACCAGACATTCACTATAGTCTAAACTTTTACACATAGAAATACTCACTGACTAGACTATTACCATAGACTTCAGTCTACACTAGTACACATATAAATACTCACTGACTAGACTATTACCATAGACTTCAGTCTACACTTGTACACATATAAATACTCACTGACTAGACTATTACCATAGACTTCAGTCTACACTTGTACACATAGAAATACTCACTGACTAGACTATTACCATAGACTTCAGTCTACACTAGTACACATAGAAATACTCACTGACTAGACTATTACCATAGACTTCAGTCTACACTTGTACACATAGAAATACTCACTGACTAGACTATTACCATAGACTTCAGTCTACACTTGTACACATAGAAATACTCACTGACTAGACTATTACCATAGACTTCAGTCTACACTTGTACACATATAAATACTCACTGACTAGACTATTACCTTAGACTTCAGTCTACACTTGTACACATAGAAATACTCACTGACTAGACTATTACCATAGACTTCAGTCTACACTTGTACACATAGAAATACTCACTGACTAGACTATTACCATAGACTTCAGTCTACACTTGTACACATAGAAATACTCACTGACTAGACTATTACCATAGACTTCAGTCTACACTTGTACACATAGAAATACTCACTGACTAGACTATTACCATAGACTTCAGTCTACACTTGTACACATAGAAATACTCACTGACTAGACTATTACCATAGACTTCAGTCTACACTTGTACACATAGAAATACTCACTGACTAGACTATTACCTTAGACTTCAGTCTACACTTGTACACATAGAAATACTCACTGACTAGACTATTACCATAGACTTCAGTCTACACTTGTACACATAGAAATACTCACTGACTAGACTATTACCATAGATTTCAGTCTACACTTGTACACATAGAAATACTCACTGACTAGACTATTACCATAGACTTCAGTCTACACTTGTATACATAAAAATACTCACTGACTAGACTATTACCATAGACTTCAGTCTACACTAGTACACATATAAATACTCACTGACTAGACTATTACCATAGACTATAGTCTACACTTGTACACATAGAAATACTCACTGACTAGACTATTACCATAGACTTCAGTCTACACTTGTACACATAGAAATACTCACTGACTAGACTATTACCATAGACTTCAGTCCACACTTGTACACATAGAAATACTCACTGACTAGACTATTACCATAGACTTCAGTCTACACTTGTACACATAGAAATACTCACTGACTAGACTATTACCATAGACTTCAGTCTACATTTGTACACATAGAAATACTCACTGACTAGACTATTACCTTAGACTATAGTCTACACTAGTACACATAGAAATACTCACTGACTAGACTATTACCATAGACTTCAGTCTACACTTGTACACATAGAAATACTCACTGACTAGACTATTACCATAGACTTCAGTCTACACTTGTACATATAGAAATACTCACTGACTAGACTATTACCATAGACTTCAGTCTACACTAGTACACATATAAATACTCACTGACTAGACTATTACCATAGACTTCAGTCTACACTTGTACACATAGAAATACTCACTGACTAGACTATTACCATAGACTATAGTCTACATTTGTACACATAGAAATACTCACTGACTAGACTATTACCTTAGACTATAGTCTACACTTGTACACATAGAAATACTCACTGACCATACTATTACCATAGACTTCAGTCTACACTTGTACACATAGACATACTCACTGACTAGACTATTACCTTAGACTTCAGTCTACACTTGTACACATATAAATACTCACTGACTAGACTATTACCATAGACCATAGTCTACACTTGTACACATAGAAATACTCACTGACTAGACTATTACCATAGACTTCAGTCTACACTTGTACACATAGTAATATTCACTGACTAGACTATTACCATAGACTATAGTCTACACTTGTACACATAGAAATACTCACTGACTAGACTATTACCATAGACTTCAGTCTACACTTGTACACATAGAAATACTCACTGACTAGACTATTACCATAGACTTCAGTCTACACTTGTACACATAGAAATACTCACTGACTAGACTATTACCATAGACTTCAGTCTACACTTGTACACATAGAAATACTCACTGACTAGACTATTACCATAGACTATAGTCTACACTTGTACACATAGAAATACTCACTGACTAGACTATTACCATAGACTTCAGTCTACACTTGTACACATAGAAATACTCACTGACTAGACTATTACCATAGACTTCAGTCTACACTTGTACACATAGAAATACTCACTGACTAGACTATTACCATAGACTTCAGTCTACACTTGTACACATAGAAATACTCACTGACTAGACTATTACCTTAGACTATAGTCTACACTTGTACACATAGAAATACTCACTGACTAGACTATTACCATAGACTTCAGTCTACACTTGTACACATAGAAATACTCACTGACTAGACTATTACTATAGTCTACACTAGTACACATAGAAATACTCACTGACTAGACTATTACCATAGACTTCAGTCTACACTAGTACACATATAAATACTCACTGACTAGACTATTACCATAGACTATAGTCTACACTTGTACACATAGAAATACTCACTGACTAGACTATTACCATAGACTTCAGTCTACACTTGTACACATAGAAATACTCACTGACTAGACTATTACCATAGACTTCAGTCTACACTTGTACACATATAAATACTCACTGACTAGACTATTACCATAGACTTCAGTCTACACTTGTACACATAAAAATACTCACTGACTAGACTATTACCATAGACCTCAGTCTACACTTGTACACATAGAAATACTCACTGACTAGACTATTACCATAGACTTCAGTCTACACTTGTACACATAGAAATACTCACTGACTAGACTATTACCAATTAGACTTCAGTCTACACTTGTACACATATAAATACTCACTGACTAGACTATTACCATAGACTTCAGTCTACACTTGTACACATAGAAATACTCACTGACTAGACTATTACCATAGACTTCAGTCTACACTTGTACACATATAAATACTCACTGACTAGACTATTACCATAGACTTCAGTCTACACTTGTACACATAAAAATACTCACTGACTAGACTATTACCATAGACCTCAGTCTACACTTGTACACATAGAAATACTCACTGACTAGACTATTACCATAGACTTCAGTCTACACTTGTACACATAGAAATACTCACTGACTAGACTATTACCAATTAGACTTCAGTCTACACTTGTACACATATAAATACTCACTGACTAGACTATTACCTTAGACTATAGTCTACACTTGTACACATAGAAATACTCACTGACTAGACTATTACCATAGACTTCAGTCTACACTTGTACACATAGAAATACTCACTGACTAGACTATTACCATAGACTTCAGTCTACACTTGTACACATAGAAATACTCACTGACTAGACTATTACCATAGACTTCAGTCTACACTTGTACACATAGAAATACTCACTGACTAGACTATTACCATAGACTTCAGTCTACACTTGTACACATATAAATACTCACTGACCATACTATTACCATAGACTTCAGTCTACACTTGTACACATAGAAATACTCACTGACTAGACTATTACCATATACTTCAGTCTACTTTTGTACACATATAAATACTCACTGACTAGACTATTACCATAGACTTCAGTCTACTTTTGTAAACATATAAATACTCACTGACTAGACTATTACCATAGACTATAGTCTACACTTGTACACATAGAAATACTCACTGACTAGACTATTACCATAGACTTCAGTCTACACTTGTACACATAGAAATACTCACTGACTAGACTATTACCATAGACTATAGTCTACACTTGTACACATAGAAATACTCACTGACTAGACTATTACCATAGACTTCAGTCTACACTTGTACACATAGAAATACTCACTGACTAGACTATTACCATAGACTTCAGTCTACACTTGTACACATAGAAATACTCACTGACTAGACTATTACCATAGACTTCAGTCTACACTTGTACACATATAAATACTCACTGACTAGACTATTACCATAGACTATAGTCTACACTTGTACACATAGAAATACTCACTGACTAGACTATTACCATAGACTTCAGTCTACACTTGTACACATATAAATACTCACTGACTAGACTATTACCATAGACTTCAGTCTACACTTGTACACATAGAAATACTCACTGACTAGACTATTACCATAGACTTCAGTCTACACTTGTACACATAGAAATACTCACTGACTAGACTATTACCTTAGACTATAGTCTACACTTGTACACATAGAAATACTCACTGACTAGACTATTACCATAGACTTCAGTCTACACTTGTACACATAGAAATACTCACTGACTAGACTATTACCATAGACTTCAGTCTACACTTGTACACATAGAAATACTCACTGACTAGACTATTACCATAGACTTCAGTCTACACTTGTACACATAGAAATACTCACTGACTAGGCTATTAACTTAGACTTCAGTCTACACTTGTACACATAGAAATACTCACTGACTAGACTATTACCATAGACTTCAGTCTACACTTGTACACATAGAAATACTCACTGACTAGACTATTACTATAGTCTACACTAGTACACATAGAAATACTCACTGACTAGACTATTACCATAGACTTCAGTCTACACTAGTACACATATAAATACTCACTGACTAGACTATTACCATAGACTATAGTCTACACTTGTACACATAGAAATACTCACTGACTAGACTATTACCATAGACTTCAGTCTACACTTGTACACATAGAAATACTCACTGACTAGACTATTACCATAGACTTCAGTCTACACTTGTACACATATAAATACTCACTGACTAGACTATTACCATAGACTTCAGTCTACACTTGTACACATAAAAATACTCACTGACTAGACTATTACCATAGACCTCAGTCTACACTTGTACACATAGAAATACTCACTGACTAGACTATTACCTTAGACTTCAGTCTACACTTGTACACATAGAAATACTCACTGACTAGACTATTACCATAGACTTCAGTCTACACTTGTACACATAGAAATACTCACTGACTAGACTATTACCATAGACTTCAGTCTACACTTGTACACATAGAAATACTCACTGACTAGACTATTACCATAGACTTCAGTCTACACTTGTACACATAGAAATACTCACTGACTAGACTATTACCATAGACTTCAGTCTACACTTGTACACATAGAAATACTCACTGACCATACTAGTACCATAGACTTCAGTCTACACTTGTACACATAGAAATACTCACTGACTAGACTATTACCATAGACTTCAGTCTACTTTTGTACACATATAAATACTCACTGACTAGACTATTACCATAGACTTCAGTCTACTTTTGTACACATATAAATACTCACTGACTAGACTATTACCATAGACTATAGTCTACACTTGTACACATAGAAATACTCACTGACTAGACTATTACCATAGACTATAGTCTACACTTGTACACATAGAAATACTCACTGACTAGACTATTACCATAGACTTCAGTCTACACTTGTACACATAGAAATACTCACTGACTAGACTATTACCATAGACTTCAGTCTACATTTGTACACATAGAAATACTCACTGACTAGACTATTACCATAGACTTCAGTCTACACTTGTACACATATAAATAGTCACAGACTAGGCTATTAACTTAGACTTCAGTCTACACTTGTACACATAGAAATACTCACTGACTAGACTATTACCATAGACTTCAGTCTACACTTGTACACATAGAAATACTCACTGACTAGACTATTACTATAGTCTACACTAGTACACATAGAAATACTCACTGACTAGACTATTACCATAGACTTCAGTCTACACTAGTACACATATAAATACTCACTGACTAGACTATTACCATAGACTATAGTCTACACTTGTACACATATAAATACTCACTGACTAGACTATTACAATAGACTTCAGTCTACACTTGTACACATAGAAATACTCACTGACTAGACTATTACCATAGACTTCAGTCTACACTTGTACACATAGAAATACTCACTGACTAGACTATTACCATAGACTTCAGTCTACACTTGTACACATAGAAATACTCACTGACTAGACTATTACCATAGACTTCAGTCTACATTTGTACACATAGAAATACTCACTGACTAGACTATTACCTTAGACTATAGTCTACACTTGTACACATAGAAATACTCACTGACTAGACTATTACCATAGACTTCAGTCTACACTTGTACACATAGAAATACTCACTGACTAGACTATTACCATAGACTTCAGTCTACACTTGTACACATAGAAATACTCACTGACTAGACTATTACCATAGACTTCAGTCTACACTAGTACACATATAAATACTCACTGACTAGACTATTACCATAGACTTCAGTCTACACTTGTACACATAGAAATACTCACTGACTAGACTATTACCATAGACTATAGTCTACATTTGTACACATAGAAATACTCACTGACTAGACTATTACCTTAGACTATAGTCTACACTTGTACACATAGAAATACTCACTGACCATACTATTACCATAGACTTCAGTCTACACTTGTACACATATAAATACTCACTGACTAGACTATTACCATAGACCATAGTCTACACTTGTACACATAGAAATACTCACTGACTAGACTATTACCATAGACTTCAGTCTACACTTGTACACATAGTAATATTCACTGACTAGACTATTACCATAGACTATAGTCTACACTTGTACACATAGAAATACTCACTGACTAGACTATTACCATAGACTTCAGTCTACACTTGTACACATAGAAATACTCACTGACTAGACTATTACCATAGACTTCAGTCTACACTTGTACACATAGAAATACTCACTGACTAGACTATTACCATAGACTATAGTCTACACTTGTACACATAGAAATATTCACTGACTAGACTATTACCATAGACTTCAGTCTACACTTGTACACATAGAAATACTCACTGACTAGACTATTACCATAGACTTCAGTCTACACTTGTACACATAGAAATACTCACTGACTAGACTATTACCATAGACTTCAGTCTACACTTGTACACATAGAAATACTCACTGACTAGACTATTACCTTAGACTATAGTCTACACTTGTACACATAGAAATACTCACTGACTAGACTATTACCATAGACTTCAGTCTACACTTGTACACATAGAAATACTCACTGACTAGACTATTACCATAGACTTCAGTCTACACTTGTACACCTAGAAATACTCACTGACTAGACTATTACCATAGACTTCAGTCTACACTTGTACACATAGAAATACTCACTGACTAGGCTATTACCTTAGACTTCAGTCTACACTTGTACACATAGAAATACTCACTGACTAGACTATTACCATAGACTTCAGTCTACACTTGTACACATAGAAATACTCACTGACTAGACTATTACTATAGTCTACACTAGTACACATAGAAATACTCACTGACTAGACTATTACCATAGACTTCAGTCTACACTTGTACACATAGAAATACTCACTGACTAGACTATTACCATAGACTTCAGTCTACACTTGTACACACAGAAATACTCACTGACTAGACTATTACCTTAGACTATAGTCTACACTTGTACACATAGAAATACTCACTGACTAGACTATTACCATAGACTTCAGTCTACACTTGTACACATAGAAATACTCACTGACTAGACTATTACCATAGACTTCAGTCTACACTTGTACACATAGAAATACTCACTGACTAGACTATTACCATAGACTTCAGTCTACACTTGTACACATAGAAATACTCACTGACCATACTATTACCATAGACTTCAGTCTACACTTGTACACATAGAAATACTCACTGACTAGACTATTACCATAGACTTCAGTCTACTTTTGTACACATATAAATACTCACTGACTAGACTATTACCATAGACTTCAGTCTACACTTGTACACATAGAAATACTCACTGACTAGACTATTACCATAGACTATAGTCTACACTTGTACACATAGAAATACTCACTGACTAGACTATTACCATAGACTTCAGTCTACACTTGTACACATAGAAATACTCACTGACTAGACTATTACCATAGACTTCAGTCTACACTTGTACACATAGAAATACTCACTGACTAGACTATTACCATAGACTTCAGTCTACACTTGTACACATATAAATACTCACTGACTAGACTATTACCATAGACTATAGTCTACACTTGTACACATATAAATACTCACTGACTAGACTATTACCATAGACTTCAGCCTACACTTGTACACATATAAATACTCACTGACTAGACTATTACCATAGACTTCAGTCTACACTTGTACACATAGAAATACTCACTGACTAGACTATTACCATAGACTTCAGTCTACACTTGTACACATAGAAATACTCACTGACTAGACTATTACCTTAGACTATAGTCTACGCTTCTACACATAGAAATACTCACTGACTAGACTATAACCATAGACTTCAGTCTACACTTGTACACATAGAAATACTCACTGACTAGACTATTACCATAGACTTCAGTCTACACTTGTACACATAGAAATACTCACTGACTAGACTATTACCATAGACTTCAGTCTACACTTGTACACATAGAAATACTCACTGACTAGGCTATTACCTTAGACTTCAGTCTACACTTGTACACATAGAAATACTCACTGACTAGACTATTACCATAGACTTCAGTCTACACTTGTACACATAGAAATACTCACTGACTAGACTATTACTATAGTCTACACTAGTACACATAGAAATACTCACTGACTAGACTATTACCATAGACTTCAGTCTACACTAGTACACATATACATACTCACTGACTAGACTATTACCATAGACTTCAGTCTACACTTGTACACATATAAATACTCACTGACTAGACTATTACCATAGATTTCAGTCTACACTTGTACACATAAAAATACTCACTGACTAGACTATTACCATAGACCTCAGTCTACACTTGTACACATAGAAATACTCACTGACTAGACTGTTACCATAGACTTCAGTCTACACTTGTACACATAGAAATACTCACTGACTAGACTATTACCAATTAGACTTCAGTCTACACTTGTACACATATAAATACTCACTGACTAGACTATTACCATAGACTTCAGTCTACACTAGCTAGTACACATAGAAATACTCACTGACTAGACTATTACCATAGACTTCAGTCTACACTTGTACACATAGAAATACTCACTGACTAGACTATTACCATAGACTATAGTCTACACTTGTACACATAGAAATACTCACTGACTAGACTATTACCATAGACTTCAGTCTACACTTGTACACATAGAAATACTCACTGACTAGACTATTACCATAGACTTCAGTCTACACTTGTACACATAGAAATACTCACTGACTAGACTATTACCATAGACTTCAGTCTACACTTGTACACATAGAAATACTCACTGACCATACTATTACCATAGACTTCAGTCTACACTTGTACACATAGAAATACTCACTGACTAGACTATTACCATAGACTTCAGTCTACTTTTGTACACATATAAATACTCACTGACTAGACTATTACCATAGACTATAGTCTACACTTGTACACATAGAAATACTCACTGACTAGACTATTACCATAGACTTCAGTCTACACTTGTACACATAGAAATACTCACTGACTAGACTATTACCATAGACTATAGTCTACACTTGTACACATAGAAATACTCACTGACTAGACTATTACCATAGACTTCAGTCTACACTTGTACACATAGAAATACTCACTGACTAGACTATTACCTTAGACTACAGTCTACACTTGTACACATAGAAATACTCACTGACTAGACTATTACCATAGACTTCAGTCTACACTTGTACACATAGAAATACTCACTGACTAGACTATTACCATAGACTTCAGTCTACACCTGTACACATAGAAATACTCACTGACTAGGCTATTACCTTAGACTTCAGTCTACACTTGTACACATAGAAATACTCACTGACTAGACTATTACCATAGACTTTAGTCTACACTTGTACACATAGAAATACTCACTGACTAGACTATTACTATAGTCTACACTAGTACACATATAAATACTCACTGACTAGACTATTACCATAGACTTCAGTCTACACTAGTACACATATAAATACTCACTGACTAGACTATTACCATAGACTATAGTCTACACTTGTACACATAAAAATACTCACTGACTAGACTATTACCATAGACTTCAGTCTACACTTGTACACATAGAAATACTCACTGACTAGACTATTACCATAGACTATAGTCTACACTTGTACACATAGAAATACTCACTGACTAGACTATTACCATAGACTTCAGTCTACACTTGTACACATAGAAATACTCACTGACTAGACTATTACCATAGACTTCAGTCTACACTTGTACACATAGAAATACTCACTGACTAGACTATTACCATAGACTTCAGTCTACACTTGTACACATAGAAATACTCACTGACCATACTATTACCATAGACTTCAGTCTACACTTGTACACATAGAAATACTCACTGACTAGACTATTACCATAGACTTCAGTCTACTTTTGTACACATATAAATACTCACTGACTAGACTATTACCATAGACTATAGTCTACACTTGTACACATAGAAATACTCACTGACTAGACTATTACCATAGACTTCAGTCTACACTTGTACACATAGAAATACTCACTGACTAGACTATTACCATAGACTATAGTCTACACTTGTACACATAGAAATACTCACTGACTAGACTATTACCATAGACTTCAGTCTACACTTGTACACATAGAAATACTCACTGACTAGACTATTACCTTAGACTACAGTCTACACTTGTACACATAGAAATACTCACTGACTAGACTATTACCATAGACTTCAGTCTACACTTGTACACATAGAAATACTCACTGACTAGACTATTACCATAGACTTCAGTCTACACTTGTACACATAGAAATACTCACTGACTAGACTATTACCATAGACTTCAGTCTACACTTGTACACATAGAAATACTCACTGACTAGGCTATTACCTTAGACTTCAGTCTACACTTGTACACATAGAAATACTCACTGACTAGACTATTACCATAGACTTTAGTCTACACTTGTACACATAGAAATACTCACTGACTAGACTATTACTATAGTCTACACTAGTACACATAGAAATACTCACTGACTAGACTATTACCATAGACTTCAGTCTACACTAGTACACATATAAATACTCACTGACTAGACTATTACCATAGACTATAGTCTACACTTGTACACATAGAAATACTCACTGACTAGACTATTACCATATACTTCAGTCTACACTTGTACACATAGAAATACTCACTGACTAGACTATTACCATAGACTTCAGTCTACACTTGTAAACATATAAATACTCACTGACTAGACTATTACCATAGACTTCAGTCTACACTTGTACACATAAAAATACTCACTGACTAGACTATTACCATAGACCTCAGTCTACACTTGTACACATAGAAATACTCACTGACTAGACTATTACCATAGACTTCAGTCTACACTTGTACACATAGAAATACTCACTTACTAGACTATTACCAATTAGACTTCAGTCTACACTTGTACACATATAAATACTCACTGACTAGACTATTACCATAGACTTCAGTCTACACTAGCTAGTACACATAGAAATACTCACTGACTAGACTATTACCATAGACTTCAGTCTACACTTGTACACATAGAAATACTCACTGACTAGACTATTACCATAGACTTCAGTCTACACTTGTACACATAGAAATACTCACTGACCATACTATTACCATAGACTTCAGTCTACACTTGTACACATAGAAATACTCACTGACTAGACTATTACCATAGACTTCAGTCTACTTTTGTACACATATAAATACTCACTGACTAGACTATTACCATAGACTATAGTCTACACTTGTACACATAGAAATACTCACTGACTAGACTATTACCATAGACTTCAGTCTACACTTGTACACATAGAAATACTCACTGACTAGACTATTACCATAGACTATAGTCTACACTTGTACACATAGAAATACTCACTGACTAGACTATTACCATAGACTTCAGTCTACACTTGTACACATAGAAATACTCACTGACTAGACTATTACCTTAGACTACAGTCTACACTTGTACACATAGAAATACTCACTGACTAGACTATTACCATAGACTTCAGTCTACACTTGTACACATAGAAATACTCACTGACTAGACTATTACCATAGACTTCAGTCTACACCTGTACACATATAAATACTCACTGACTAGGCTATTACCTTAGACTTCAGTCTACACTTGTACACATAGAAATACTCACTGACTAGACTATTACCATAGACTTTAGTCTACACTTGTACACATAGAAATACTCACTGACTAGACTATTACTATAGTCTACACTAGTACACATATAAATACTCACTGACTAGACTATTACCATAGACTTCAGTCTACACTAGTACACATATAAATACTCACTGACTAGACTATTACCATAGACTATAGTCTACACTTGTACACATAAAAATACTCACTGACTAGACTATTACCATAGACTTCAGTCTACACTTGTACACATAGAAATACTCACTGACTAGACTATTACCATAGACTATAGTCTACACTTGTACACATAGAAATACTCACTGACTAGACTATTACCATAGACTTCAGTCTACACTTGTACACATAGAAATACTCACTGACTAGACTATTACCATAGACTTCAGTCTACACTTGTACACATAGAAATACTCACTGACTAGACTATTACCATAGACTTCAGTCTACACTTGTACACATAGAAATACTCACTGACTAGACTATTACCATAGACTTCAGTCTACACTTGTACACATAGAAATACTCACTGACTAGACTATTACCATAGACTTCAGTCTACTTTTGTACACATATAAATACTCACTGACTAGACTATTACCATAGACTATAGTCTACACTTGTACACATAGAAATACTCACTGACTAGACTATTACCATAGACTTCAGTCTACACTTGTACACATAGAAATACTCACTGACTAGACTATTACCATAGACTATAGTCTACACTTGTACACATAGAAATACTCACTGACTAGACTATTACCATAGACTTCAGTCTACACTTGTACACATAGAAATACTCACTGACTAGACTATTACCTTAGACTACAGTCTACACTTGTACACATAGAAATACTCACTGACTAGACTATTACCATAGACTTCAGTCTACACTTGTACACATAGAAATACTCACTGACTAGACTATTACCATAGACTTCAGTCTACACTTGTACACATAGAAATACTCACTGACTAGACTATTACCATAGACTTCAGTCTACACTTGTACACATAGAAATACTCACTGACTAGGCTATTACCTTAGACTTCAGTCTACACTTGTACACATAGAAATACTCACTGACTAGACTATTACCATAGACTTTAGTCTACACTTGTACACATAGAAATACTCACTGACTAGACTATTACTATAGTCTACACTAGTACACATAGAAATACTCACTGACTAGACTATTACCATAGACTTCAGTCTACACTAGTACACATATAAATACTCACTGACTAGACTATTACCATAGACTATAGTCTACACTTGTACACATAGAAATACTCACTGACTAGACTATTACCATAGACTTCAGTCTACACTTGTACACATAGAAATACTCACTGACTAGACTATTACCATAGACTTCAGTCTACACTTGTAAACATATAAATACTCACTGACTAGACTATTACCATAGACTTCAGTCTACACTTGTACACATAAAAATACTCACTGACTAGACTATTACCATAGACCTCAGTCTACACTTGTACACATAGAAATACTCACTGACTAGACTATTACCATAGACTTCAGTCTACACTTGTACACATAGAAATACTCACTTACTAGACTATTACCAATTAGACTTCAGTCTACACTTGTACACATATAAATACTCACTGACTAGACTATTACCATAGACTTCAGTCTACACTAGCTAGTACACATAGAAATACTCACTGACTAGACTATTACCATAGACTTCAGTCTACACTTGTACACATAGAAATACTCACTGACTAGACTATTACCATAGACTTCAGTCTACACTTGTACACATAGAAATACTCACTGACTAGACTATTACCTTAGACTTCAGTCTACACTAGTACACATAGAAATACTCACTGACTAGACTATTACCATAGACTTCAGTCTACACTTGTACACATAGAAATACTCCCTGACTAGACTATTACCATAGACTTTAGTCTACACTTGTACACATATAAATACTCACTGACTAGACTATTACCATAGACTTCAGTCTACACTTGTACACATAAAAATACTCACTGACTAGACTATTACCATAGACCTCAGTCTACACTTGTACACATAGAAATACTCACTGACTAGACTATTACCATAGACTTCAGTCTACACTTGTACACATAGAAATACTCACTGACTAGACTATTACCATAGACTTCAGTCTACACTTGTACACATAGAAATACTCACTGACTAGACTATTACCATAGACTTCAGTCTACACTTGTACATATAGAAATACTCACTGACTAGGCTATTACCTTAGACTTCAGTCTACACTTGTACACATAGAAATACTCACTGACTAGACTATTACCATAGACTTTAGTCTACACTTGTACACATAGAAATACTCACTAACTAGACTATTACTATAGTCTACACTAGTACACATAGAAATACTCACTGACTAGACTATTACCATAGACTTCAGTCTACACTAGTACACATATAAATACTCACTGACTAGACTATTACCATAGACTATAGTCTACACTTGTACACATAGAAATACTCACTGACTAGACTATTACCATAGACTTCAGTCTACACTTGTACACATAGAAATACTCACTGACTAGACTATTACCTTAGACTATAGTCTACACTTCTACACATAGAAATACTCACTGACTAGACTATAACCATAGACTTCAGTCTACACTTGTACACATAGAAATACTCACTGACTAGACTATTACCATAGACTTCAGTCTACACTTGTACACATATAAATACTCACTGACTAGACTATTACCATAGACTTCAGTCTACACTTGTACACATAGAAATACTCACTGACTAGGCTATTACCTTAGACTTCAGTCTACACTTGTACACATAGAAATACTCACTGACTAGAATATTACCATAGACTTCAGTCTACACTTGTACACATAGAAATACTCACTGACTAGACTATTACTATAGTCTACACTAGTACACATAGAAATACTCACTGACTAGACTATTACCATAGACTTCAGTCTACACTAGTACACATATAAATACTCACTGACTAGACTATTACCATAGACTATAGTCTACACTTGTACACATAGAAATACTCACTGACTAGACTATTACCATAGACTTCAGTCTACACTTGTACACATAGAAATACTCACTGACTAGACTATTACCATAGACTTCAGTCTACACTTGTACACATATAAATACTCACTGACTAGACTATTACCATAGACTTCAGTCTACACTTGTACACATAAAAATACTCACTGACTAGACTATTACCATAGACCTCAGTCTACACTTGTACACATAGAAATACTCACTGACTAGACTATTACCATAGACTTCAGTCTACACTTGTACACATAGAAATACTCACTGACTAGACTATTACCAATTAGACTTCAGTCTACACTTGTACACATATAAATACTCACTGACTAGACTATTACCATAGACTTCAGTCTACACTAGCTAGTACACATAGAAATACTCACTGACTAGACTATTACCATAGACTTCAGTCTACACTTGTACACATAGAAATACTCACTGACTAGACTATTACCATAGACTATAGTCTACACTTGTACACATAGAAATACTCACTGACTAGACTATTACCATAGACTTCAGTCTACACTTGTACACATAGAAATACTCACTGACTAGACTATTACCATAGACTTCAGTCTACACTTGTACACATAGAAATACTCACTGACTAGACTATTACCATAGACTTCAGTCTACACTTGTACACATAGAAATACTCACTGACCATACTATTACCATAGACTTCAGTCTACACTTGTACACATAGAAATACTCACTGACTAGACTATTACCATAGACTTCAGTCTACTTTTGTACACATATAAATACTCACTGACTAGACTATTACCATAGACTATAGTCTACACTTGTACACATAGAAATACTCACTGACTAGACTATTACCATAGACTTCAGTCTACACTTGTACACATAGAAATACTCACTGACTAGACTATTACCATAGACTATAGTCTACACTTGTACACATAGAAATACTCACTGACTAGACTATTACCATAGACTTCAGTCTACACTTGTACACATAGAAATACTCACTGACTAGACTATTACCATAGACTTCAGTCTACACTTGTACACATAGAAATACTCACTGACTAGACTATTACCATAGACTTCAGTCTACACTTGTACACATATAAATACTCACTGACTAGACTATTACCATATACTATAGTCTACACTTGTACACATAGAAATACTCACTGACTAGACTATTACCATAGACTTCAGTCTACACTTGTACACATATAAATACTCACTGACTAGACTATTACCATAGACTTCAGTCTACACTTGTACACAAAGAAATACTCACTGACTAGACTATTACCATAGACTTCAGTCTACACTTGTACACATAGAAATACTCACTGACTAGACTATTACCTTAGACTACAGTCTACACTTGTACACATAGAAATACTCACTGACTAGACTATTACCATAGACTTCAGTCTACACTTGTACACATAGAAATACTCACTGACTAGACTATTACCATAGACTTCAGTCTACACTTGTACACATAGAAATACTCACTGACTAGACTATTACCATAGACTTCAGTCTACACTTGTACACATAGAAATACTCACTGACTAGGCTATTACCTTAGACTTCAGTCTACACTTGTACACATAGAAATACTCACTGACTAGACTATTACCATAGACTTTAGTCTACACTTGTACACATAGAAATACTCACTGACTAGACTATTACTATAGTCTACACTAGTACACATAAAAATACTCACTGACTAGACTATTACCATAGACTTCAGTCTACACTAGTACACATATAAATACTCACTGACTAGACTATTACCATAGACTATAGTCTACACTTGTACACATAGAAATACTCACTGACTAGACTATTACCATAGACTTCAGTCTACACTTGTACACATAGAAATACTCACTGACTAGACTATTACCATAGACTTCAGTCTACACTTGTAAACATATAAATACTCACTGACTAGACTATTACCATAGACTTCAGTCTACACTTGTACACATAAAAATACTCACTGACTAGACTATTACCATAGACCTCAGTCTACACTTGTACACATAGAAATACTCACTGACTAGACTATTACCATAGACTTCAGTCTACACTTGTACACATAGAAATACTCACTTACTAGACTATTACCAATTAGACTTCAGTCTACACTTGTACACATATAAATACTCACTGACTAGACTATTACCATAGACTTCAGTCTACACTAGCTAGTACACATAGAAATACTCACTGACTAGACTATTACCATAGACTTCAGTCTACACTTGTACACATAGAAATACTCACTGACTAGACTATTACCATAGACTTCAGTCTACACTTGTACACATAGAAATACTCACTGACTAGACTATTACCTTAGACTTCAGTCTACACTAGTACACATAGAAATACTCACTGACTAGACTATTACCATAGACTTCAGTCTACACTTGTACACATAGAAATACTCCCTGACTAGACTATTACCATAGACTTCAGTCTACACTTGTACACATATAAATACTCACTGACTAGACTATTACCATAGACTTCAGTCTACACTTGTACACATAAAAATACTCACTGACTAGACTATTACCATAGACCTCAGTCTACACTTGTACACATAGAAATACTCACTGACTAGACTATTACCATAGACTTCAATCTACACTTGTACACATAGAAATACTCACTGACTAGACTATTACCATAGACTTCAGTCTACACTTGTACACATAGAAATACTCACTGACTAGACTATTACCATAGACTTCAGTCTACACTTGTACACATAGAAATACTCACTGACTAGGCTATTACCTTAGACTTCAGTCTACACTTGTACACATAGAAATACTCACTGACTAGACTATTACCATAGACTTTAGTCTACACTTGTACACATAGAAATACTCACTAACTAGACTATTACTATAGTCTACACTAGTACACATAGAAATACTCACTGACTAGACTATTACCATAGACTTCAGTCTACACTAGTACACATATAAATACTCACTGACTAGACTATTACCATAGACTATAGTCTACACTTGTACACATAGAAATACTCACTGACTAGACTATTACCATAGACTTCAGTCTACACTTGTACACATAAAAATACTCACTGACTAGACTATTACCATAGACCTCAGTCTACACTTGTACACATAGAAATACTCACTGACTAGACTATTACCATAGACTTCAGTCTACACTTGTACACATAGAAATACTCACTTACTAGACTATTACCAATTAGACTTCAGTCTACACTTGTACACATATAAATACTCACTGACTAGACTATTACCATAGACTTCAGTCTACACTTGTACACATAGAAATACTCACTGACTAGACTATTACCTTAGACTTCAGTCTACACTAGTACACATAGAAATACTCACTGACTAGACTATTACCATAGACTTCAGTCTACACTTGTACACATAGAAATACTCCCTGACTAGACTATTACCATAGACTTCAGTCTACACTTGTACACATATAAATACTCACTGACTAGACTATTACCTTAGACTTCAGTTTACACTTGTACACATAGAAATACTCACTGACTAGACTATTACCATAGACTTCAGTCTACACTTGTACACATAGAAATACTCACTGATTAGACTATTACCATAGACTTCAGTCTACACTTGTACACATAGAAATACACACTGACTAGACTATTACCATAGACTTCAGTCTACACTTGTACACATAGAAATACTCACTGACTAGACTATTACCATAGACTTCAGTCTACACTTGTACACATAGAAATACTCACTGACTAGACTATTACCATAGACTTCAGTCTACACTTGTACACATAGAAATACTCACTGACTAGACTATTACCATAGACTTCAGTCTACACTTGTACACATAGAAAAACTCACTGACTAGACTATAACCATAGACTTCAGTCTACACTTGTACACATAGAAATACTCACTGACTAGACTATTACCATAGACTTCAGTCTACACTAGTACACATATAAATACTCACTGACTAGACTATTACCATAGACTTCAGTCTACACTAGTACACATATAAATACTCACTGACTAGACTATTACCTTAGACTATAGTCTACACTTGTACACATATAAATACTCACTGACTAGACTATTACCATAGACTTCAGTCTACACTTGTACACATAGCAATACTCACTGACTAGACTATTACCATAGACTTCAGTCTACACTTGTACACATAGAAATACTCACTGACTAGACTATTACCTTAGACTTCAGTCTACACTTGTACACATATAAATATTCACTGACTAGACTATTACCATAGACTTCAGTCTACACTTGTACACATATAAATACTCACTGACTAGACTATTACCATAGACTTCAGTCTACACTTGTACACATAGAAATACTCACTGACTAGACTATTACCATAGACTTCAGTCTACACTTGTACACATAGAAATACTCACTGACTAGACTATTACCATAGACTTCAGTCTACACTTGTACACATAGAAATACTCACTGACTAGACTATAACCATAGACTATAGTCTACACTTGTACACATAGAAATACTCACTGACTAGACTATTACCATAGACTATAGTCTACACTTGTACACATAGAAATACTCACTGACTAGACTATAACCATAGACTATAGTCTACACTTGTACACATAGAAATACTCACTGACTAGACTATTACCATAGACTATAGTCTACACTTGTACACATAGAAATACTCACTGACTAGACTATTACCATAGACTTCAGTCTACACTTGTACACATAGAAATACTCACTGACTAGACTATAACCATAGACTATAGTCTACACTTGTACACATAGAAATACTCACTAACTAGACTATTACTATAGTCTACACTAGTACACATAGAAATACTCACTGACTAGACTATTACCATAGACTTCAGTCTACACTAGTACACATATAAATACTCACTGACTAGACTATTACCATAGACTATAGTCTACACTTGTACACATAGAAATACTCACTGACTAGACTATTACCATAGACTTCAGTCTACACTTGTACACATAAAAATACTCACTGACTAGACTATTACCATAGACCTCAGTCTACACTTGTACACATAGAAATACTCACTGACTAGACTATTACCATAGACTTCAGTCTACACTTGTACACATAGAAATACTCACTTACTAGACTATTACCAATTAGACTTCAGTCTACACTTGTACACATATAAATACTCACTGACTAGACTATTACCATAGACTTCAGTCTACACTAGCTAGTACACATAGAAATACTCACTGACTAGACTATTACCATAGACTTCAGTCTACACTTGTACACATAGAAATACTCACTGACTAGACTATTACCATAGACTTCAGTCTACACTTGTACACATAGAAATACTCACTGACTAGACTATTACCTTAGACTTCAGTCTACACTAGTACACATAGAAATACTCACTGACTAGACTATTACCATAGACTTCAGTCTACACTTGTACACATAGAAATACTCCCTGACTAGACTATTACCATAGACTTCAGTCTACACTTGTACACATATAAATACTCACTGACTAGACTATTACCTTAGACTTCAGTTTACACTTGTACACATAGAAATACTCACTGACTAGACTATTACCATAGACTTCAGTCTACACTTGTACACATAGAAATACTCACTGATTAGACTATTACCATAGACTTCAGTCTACACTTGTACACATAGAAATACACACTGACTAGACTATTACCATAGACTTCAGTCTACACTTGTACACATAGAAATACTCACTGACTAGACTATTACCATAGACTTCAGTCTACACTTGTACACATAGAAATACTCACTGACTAGACTATTACCATAGACTTCAGTCTACACTTGTACACATAGAAATACTCACTGACTAGACTATTACCATAGACTTCAGTCTACACTTGTACACATAGAAAAACTCACTGACTAGACTATAACCATAGACTTCAGTCTACACTTGTACACATAGAAATACTCACTGACTAGACTATTACCATAGACTTCAGTCTACACTAGTACACATATAAATACTCACTGACTAGACTATTACCATAGACTTCAGTCTACACTAGTACACATATAAATACTCACTGACTAGACTATTACCTTAGACTATAGTCTACACTTGTACACATATAAATACTCACTGACTAGACTATTACCATAGACTTCAGTCTACACTTGTACACATAGCAATACTCACTGACTAGACTATTACCATAGACTTCAGTCTACACTTGTACACATAGAAATACTCACTGACTAGACTATTACCTTAGACTTCAGTCTACACTTGTACACATATAAATATTCACTGACTAGACTATTACCATAGACTTCAGTCTACACTTGTACACATATAAATACTCACTGACTAGACTATTACCATAGACTTCAGTCTACACTTGTACACATAGAAATACTCACTGACTAGACTATTACCATAGACTTCAGTCTACACTTGTACACATAGAAATACTCACTGACTAGACTATTACCATAGACTTCAGTCTACACTTGTACACATAGAAATACTCACTGACTAGACTATAACCATAGACTATAGTCTACACTTGTACACATAGAAATACTCACTGACTAGACTATTACCATAGACTATAGTCTACACTTGTACACATAGAAATACTCACTGACTAGACTATAACCATAGACTATAGTCTACACTTGTACACATAGAAATACTCACTGACTAGACTATTACCATAGACTATAGTCTACACTTGTACACATAGAAATACTCACTGACTAGACTATTACCATAGACTTCAGTCTAAACTTGTACACATAGAAATACTCACTGACTAGACTATAACCATAGACTATAGTCTACACTTGTACACATAGCAATACTCACTGACTAGACTATTACCATAGACTTCAGTCTACACTTGTACACATAGAAATACTCACTGACTAGACTATTACCATAGACTTCAGTCTATACTTGTACACATAGAAATACTCACTGACTAGACTATTACTATAGTCTACACTAGTACACATAGAAATACTCACTGACTAGACTATTACCATAGACTTCAGTCTACACTAGTACACATATAAATACTCACTGACTAGACTATTACCTTAGACTTCAGTCTACACTTGTACACATATAAATATTCACTGACAAGACTATTACCATAGACTTCAGTCTACACTTGTACACATATAAATACTCACTGACTAGACTATTACCATAGACTTCAGTCTACACTTGTACACATATAAATACTCACTGACTAGACTATTACCATAGACTTCAGTCTACACTTGTACACATAGAAATACTCACTGACTAGACTATTACCATAGACTTCAGTCTACACTAGTACACATATAAATACTCACTGACTAGACTATTACCTTAGACTTCAGTCTACACTTGTACACATATAAATATTCACTGACTAGACTATTACCATAGACTTCAGTCTACACTTGTACACATATAAATACTCACTGACTAGACTATTACCATAGACTTCAGTCTACACTTGTACACATAGAAATACTCACTGACTAGACTATTACCATAGACTTCAGTCTACACTTGTACACATAGAAATACTCACTGACTAGACTATTACCATAGACTTCAGTCTACACTTGTACACATAGAAATACTCACTGACTAGACTATAACCATAGACTATAGTCTACACTTGTACACATAGCAATACTCACTGACTAGACTATTACCATAGACTTCAGTCTACACTTGTACACATAGAAATACTCACTGACTAGACTATTACCATAGACTTCAGTCTACACTTGTACACATAGAAATACTCACTGACTAGACTATTACCATAGACTTCAGTCTACACTTGTACACATAGAAATACTCACTGACTAGACTATTACCATAGACTTCAGTCTACACTTGTACACATAGAAATACTCACTGACTAGACTATAACCATAGACTATAGTCTACACTTGTACACATAGAAATACTCACTGACTAGACTATTACCATAGACTATAGTCTACACTTGTACACATAGAAATACTCACTGACTAGACTATTACCATAGACTATAGTCTACACTTGTACACATAGAAATACTCACTGACTAGACTATTACCATAGACTTCAGTCTACACTTGTACACATAGAAATACTCACTGACTAGACTATAACCATAGACTATAGTCTACACTTGTACACATAGCAATACTCACTGACTAGACTATTACCATAGACTTCAGTCTACACTTGTACACATAGAAATACTCACTGACTAGACTATTACCATAGACTTCAGTCTACACTTGTACACATAGAAATACTCACTGACTAGACTATTACTATAGTCTACACTAGTACACATAGAAATACTCACTGACTAGACTATTACCATAGACTTCAGTCTACACTAGTACACATATAAATACTCACTGACTAGACTATTACCTTAGACTTCAGTCTACACTTGTACACATATAAATATTCACTGACTAGACTATTACCATAGACTTCAGTCTACACTTGTACACATATAAATACTCACTGACTAGACTATTACCATAGACTTCAGTCTACACTTGTACACATAGAAATACTCACTGACTAGACTATTACCATAGACTTCAGTCTACACTTGTACACATAGAAATACTCACTGACTAGACTATTACCATAGACTTCAGTCTACACTTGTACACATAGAAATACTCACTGACTAGACTATAACCATAGACTATAGTCTACACTTGTACACATAGAAATACTCACTGACTAGACTATTACCATAGACTATAGTCTACACTTGTACACATAGAAATACTCACTGACTAGACTATAACCATAGACTATAGTCTACACTTGTACACATAGAAATACTCACTGACTAGACTATTACCATAGACTATAGTCTACACTTGTACACATAGAAATACTCACTGACTAGACTATTACCATAGACTTCAGTCTACACTTGTACACATAGAAATACTCACTGACTAGACTATAACCATAGACTATAGTCTACACTTGTACACATAGCAATACTCACTGACTAGACTATTACCATAGACTTCAGTCTACACTTGTACACATAGAAATACTCACTGACTAGACTATTACCATAGACTTCAGTCTACACTTGTACACATAGAAATACTCACTGACTAGACTATTACCATAGACTATAGTCTACACTTGTACACATAGAAATACTCACTGACTAGACTATTACCATAGACTTCAGTCTACATTTGTACACATAGAAATACTCACTGACTAGACTATTACCATAGACTTCAGTCTACACTTGTACACATAGAAATACTGACTGACTAGACTATTACCATAGACTTCAGTCTACACTTGTACACATAGAAATACTGACTGACTAGACTATTACCATAGACTTCAGTCTACACTTGTACACATAGAAATACTGACCAGATTGTATTTACATATTGTAGAGTTCTGTTTATATTTATGCTACAAATAGAAATATACACTATTTTCTAAATTATTGCTGTTTTTAGATTTCAAATTTATTTGTGTATTGAAAATACAGTCAAAGCGTGAAGACTTCAAATTTTCATTCAGTGTAAGACATGCTTAGTTTGCTATTATGAGCTGCAACAATTAAGACATAATATGGATACAATACTTTAGATAGAGACTTGTTCATGTTTCTATTCTATTCCTTGAGCTGTGTAGCTGTGATGGGGAAGAAACTACCCCTGTATGGTTCCCTTACATACAGCAGTACTCTGATCTGCAGATCACAGTATTGCTGTCTGGAGAGTCCACCAGCTGGTAGCACTGATGGTAAACTCTCATCAGTTGGTGGCCAAGTGACCCCCGCCCCCTTTTTTTACTAAATACACACGCTCCTCAGGATCAGAGATTGATTTCTTTACATACACAGCACCAGGGGTCATCTTTAGTCAATCTAAAGTGATGATATGCACTGATACCTCTGCGACACTTCATATACTTTTTACTCATCCCACCACTCTCTCCAACTGATAATTTGATTCATTCTAACCATCATTAGTTGTAGTTTGAGATGTATAAGGCCTAGAAGAGTTGACCTTTGAACTCATATTTACAACATGACATAGCTGTACTATAGTTATCATTCCACATGTACAACTGACGTATCTTACCAAAGACAGAATCACATAATACATTAAGGATGACCAACTTCCATATAATGGTATTGGATATCTTCATGTATCCCTTTACTACAACGATATCTAAAATACTTTAAGACACTTTTCTTCTTATTTTGACCTGAACAGTTGTATGCATCAAATGGTAAAATCAAATGTACTTTAAATAGATCATTTACAAAGATTATGTTGACCTGGAACAATTCCTTCTCTAAATGGTTCATACTCTGCTGTTGCTGGAACAATTAATTCTCTAATCCAAAGCATTTCTTGGTGAAATAAAACATCCTTGCATCACATTGTTACTATTATTATTGTTATGGTGAGATTGTATCATTCTCCAAAAATTCTCAGATTACTAAATTGTTTGTTAGTTTTTATAAATAACGTGCAAGACGCCCTTATTTGGAAGATATTTTTCTGAAAAAAGGAGCATCGAATATTCGTATGCACAATAGTCAGGTGGCTTAGCAACTTGATTGTTACATGCCGGATAAAAGCACCAAATATGACATGAATGTTCCTAAGGATCTATTTATTGATTTGAGCACAGGAGTCCACCTGAATATTTGCATAAACCAGTAAAATTCAAAATAATCGCCATCAACCTTGAAAAATCATGTTTCAGCAAAATAACCTACTGAAAAACAATAATGTTGTCATGAATCATGCTTAAGATTAATTTATTGATTTTATCCTGGAAGCTTTTTTAGAATATATGTATTTATGTTCCAGATATATGGATAACATTCCCAATGACATTATTACCATTGAAAACAGCTATAATTATGGGAAATCATTTACATAAAGGTGCCAAATTTGGCATGATTGTTTCTCAGCACCTGCTAATTGATTTTAGCTGGAAGCTCTTCTAAAAATTGGAATACATTTGCATATATCAGTCAAATTAAAAATGGCTGGCATCACAAAATTTAAAATTGAGAGAGAAAACAAATCTTAGGAAGCAGAATCCAATGTTAACGAGCCTTCACTATAAAAAGTAATGTGAAGTACGATTTGTGTTTCTGCATATCTGGGTTGGACCCCCAAAACCCTTTCAAAAAGATTACCTAAAAATATCATAACTTATAACTCATGACTTATTTTTTCGCCCCCAATTCTTCCCAGAAATTGTGATCCTAGAAATTATTGATATTCTGATAGTGACCCTTCTGACTCCCAAACTCAGGACTTTTTTTAGGGAATTATTTTGAAACTTATGAAAGGGTTTCAGAGCCCCCCCCCCCCCGAATCCTTTCTATTATTCTCCCATATAATCTGATAATAGATATTATTGTATTCTCCCTTCCCTTCTCCACCCAAGAAAAAAATACTTCCCTACGAAAGTCCCACCTTTCAGCCTCCTATAGTAGTATAAGAACTGATGGGAAGCCCACACTTCCAGGATACGATACTCTCAGACATTAACACTCAAGTCATGACATTCCATGTATTGTGTTTTCTAGCAAAGGTGCTGGTCCCATCAGTTCTTATACTACTCAAATTAAAGAGACGTTTTCATAATATAACGATTCTTGTGTTGGAAATTGTTGTCTGAGCTACTACCATCAGAATTGCAAGAAAATAGTAATTTTGGAAGTTCTTCATATATCACATGTAGACATTACAGCAGAGATTGTTGTCATAGTTAGTTTCTGAAAGAAGAACACAGTCATGCATAAAGTCAGAAGGTATCTTGGCATTTTTATACATTCTCTTGAGAATTTACCGAGAAACTTGTGAAGTTATACAGTGTTTTTTCTTACAATCACTAGTTTTCCAAGAGAGTAATATTCTTCCAGACGTTTCCAAAAGAGGTCTGACTTCTGAATTCTTCTTCCATCATACAATTCTTGTAACATTTGGCAAGATACCATTTTCAGTAATGGGCATTGTAGTTATATTCTGACAAGAGCACTATATTCTCATGATTGAGCTGTCAAAAGCATGTTATTTATCAGAATTATGAGATTTTTTTAAAAATGTAGTAAAACATTTTGAATTTTCTGATCAATGCACATTTATGTATTGATATTTATAGTTCTTTTCTTGGTCATTATCAAAAAACAGCTCACTGAAAATAAACATTTGTTGCTCTTAATTTACTATAAATTTTTTTGGCAAATTAAGCTAGTTCCTATGAAACACTCATTCCAATTTGGTGTCTTTAAGTAAGATATTTCTCTGTAACATGGAATAACTAGAGTTGGCAGTGCTAATGGTGAAATGTGTGTGTGTGTGTGTGTGTGTGTGTCTCTGTGTCTGTGTTGTGTGTGTGTCTGTGTGTGTGTGTGTGTGTGTGTGTGTGTGTGTGTGTGTGTGTGTGTGTGTGTGTGTGTGTGTGTAAATAATACTTACATCTAAAATTTATCTTATGATATTTGGTATGCTTAAAATATCATTGTACACGTCATACTTGTAGTGTTCCATCTGCCTTTAAAATGATTTGACCATAAGTATTTTTTGTATCATTAATTCTACACACTCATAGTAATGTACATGTACCAGAAGGTTAATGGTTGAATACAAGAATCTGTATGACACGTACTTAGTTTTGATGACAGAGTTTGGACCACAGAAGTCTGAACTTTAGAAAGGTGTGGTGAAAACCAAATAAAACAACAACAACAACAACAACAAAACATCACTATCACAAATGTTTTAACAGATACATTATTATACCCAAACAGTTTTTTCTAGTTCCAAACAATGTGATGTCCTGTATATGACAGAATCTATTTTTTTTAGAAGTACAATTCACTGTTAACAATATGCGTTAAGAACCACACAGAACATGGTACCATGATTGACACATTTGACCATTTTGAACACAGTATGGCAAGGAATATTATTGAGGTGCATGTCTAGGAATGTTTGTGATTTTACCAAAAATATCATCAATTCTTATAATGACTTCTGACAGGTATTTTATCAAAATAAATACTTTTACAGTACACATTACATGTAATAAATACAAATAACGTCAAATTTTAAATACATAGTTTTTTCTATGTGAACATTAACCAATCTATATATATAATAATAATAATAATAATAAGACTTGGGAAACATTTCAAGTAATTTTACACACATTATTGATATAATACATTGCAATATTGTAACAGGAGGATTAATACATAATGTGTCTTTTAATTATAGGAGAAGAGGACAAGTCTACATTATGGAGCTGAGGAAGGGCATTTGGATATCTGTAAATTGTTGCTGAAAGCTGGGGCCCAAGTAAATGCTGCTGATGACGTAAGTTGATATTAGATGAACTAATATCTTATTTATCTACTCTGTGACATATACACACATCCCAATGTGAGGTCAATTGATTTTTTCAGAGAATATTTTTACAATAATTTAACTTGATCAGGTAAGTACCGGCATATTTTCATAAAAAAATCAGCTCCCCTTACAAAAAGATTTTATAGATATTTTGTAGACTGACTACTATAGAAATTCTATAGAGTTATATTTTGACATGTTTTTGTAACAGACTAGAGATGTGATTAGCCTAGGGGATTACCCTTGTTTATTCAAAGTTAATTTACAATTATATTCAAGCAATATGAACAGACGTAAAAGAAAGTTCAGAAACACACAACTCACAACCATTGCATTGGTGACTCACTTCTACTAGGTCTGTTTGTGTGTTTGGATGATACTTCTTTTCAATAAAGCTTACAATTTGATATTAAGGCTGCTTTCACAAAAACTTGTTGGGGGAGATTTTAGGGGTGGGGGGTTCTCGAAAAAGTGTACATAGCATTGGGGTGGGGGTATCTGAAAAAATAATGTGGGTCATGGGGGGGGGGGACCTGAAAAATAAATTGACTTCATGACTCCTCATACATGGGAAAATTAACCTTTCAATAGGTGGTCAGTTATTTTCAACCATAGTGTCAGATTCCAAAAGATAAGTTCTGTTTAATGACACTTGAAAGGTTCAATCCACACAATATGCTAGTTTGAAGAGATGTGCTTTCAATTTGTCCTAAAAAGTCTCCAGATTTGATGACTGACAAATTTCTTGTGGTAAGTCATTCCAAAGTTTGGAGTACAGTTTGAAAAATCACTGCTGCCATATGTCTTGTTGTTAAATGTTGTTGATCCTTCAAATTGCACATACAAAATAATATATCAACGTAAAAGTTGAATGGCACTTGCTGTTTTTGGTCCAAAAAATACCAGTATCTTAAAATGTGTAGCTTCAGAGTTGAACATATCCAGGGCCAGAATTACTGTAAAGTAGTCATTTCCTCTGCTATGTGCAAAAATCAGTTTCAACTACGATGTCAAAATGCATTTTGAGCAAAAGCCCTTCGATTCTAATGATTGCATGCACTTAATCACAACACAAGGAATAAATGTCATGTTTATCAGCTCTTTCCATCAGTTTTTACTAATGTGGTATACTGATATTCTATATGGTATTTTATGATTCAAATTTCCCTTTCCACTTTACTGAAAATATTTAGTTTAATATGACCACCCTTCCCTTGTTCCTAAGTGATATCGAACTATTTTGTGTAAAATTCCTCTCCTATTGACATGACTATAACTTTACAACATAAACTCTAAGGTATGCTAGGTACTTTCTAGAAATGGTGAGAACACCAGCTGCGAAATGTGTAACAAATGATAGTATTTGACTTTTTTTTTAACTTTTAAACTTTGCCTAAATATATTAAGTATAAGTAAATAGATACATTATTATCAATATTGATAGTGGGAGTAATGTGTTATTTGAAAACAGTGATAATCACAGTGAGAATGATGATACAGATACATATAGTTCAAACTCAGATTTACTTGAAGGAGAGATTGGTTCTGATGATGATGATGATAAGAGTGACGTTGTTGAAAATTACATTTTCATTATACACATTCTGGAAGGAGAGCTACCACATGGAAGTCTAAAAAGTAAAATGAACACACTTAGTAAAGGTTTTGTAAAAAGTCTCGAAAGAAGACAATACACAGATGTACTGCATGCACTATGTAAATATCAATACCAATATATGACTTGATGCAACATTCTGTGACATGAAAATGTTGCTTGGCTTGTTTGAGTTACATTTATTTTCTCTTGACAGTATATTCCATTAAATCAAACAAGAACAAGATGCAAAACTGCATTTTATAGTGTTATTCAACGTCATTCTGTTCAAGTTGTCAGTTTTTACTACTTTACAATTTAGATACTGAACTAGTACATTCTGATACAAAACTGTTTTTAAATAGCATGTTCATCAACATTTGCAAATGTAATTAAGAAGAAAATCTCAGCATGTGCCAAAGGGACAGAAACAGTAAAACACATTCTTTTAATTTTTGCAAAGAGTATGTCTTGGTTGACATTGTTTTACAGGCAGGGTACTTGATGCCTGGATAGTAATGTGATCAGTATACATGTATGTATGTATATATGTATTTGTGTGTGTGTGTGTGTGTGTGTGTGTGGTGGGTGGGTGGGTGGGTTGGTTGGTGGGTGGGAGGGTGTATGGGTGGGTGGGTGGGTGGGTGTATGTATGTATGTATGTATGTATGTATGTATGTATGTATGTATGTGTGTATATATGTATGTATGTATGTATGTATGTATGTATGTGTGTATGTATGTATGTATGTATGTATGTGTGTGTGTGTATGTATGTATGTATGTATGTATGTGTATGTATGTATGTATTTATGTGTGTGTGTATGTATGTATGTATGTATGTATGTATGTATGTATGTATGTATGTATGTATGTACGTACGTATGTACGTACGTACGTACGTACGTACGTACATGTGTATTATATGTATGTATGTATGTATGTATGTCTGTCTGTCTGTCTGTCTGTCTGTCTGTCTGTATGTATGTCTGTCTGTATGTATGTATGTATGTATGTATGTATATGTTATTTAAAATGTACTTCAACATTTTGGGCTGTGGCGGGGGGGGGGGGGGGGTACTTAAAAAAATTGGGGGTTTGACAGAAAATCCCCCCCCCCCCCACACCAACTTTTTGTGGAAGCATCCTAAGGGAACCTCCGGTAACATTCACAGGGCACTCAGGCTTAGTTGTTATATTTGCAAAAACAAACAAACAAAACAAACAAACTATAAATAAATAAATACTGACAAGCATGGTCAACAAGAGAGTGCACAATTACAAATCATTATCAACTACAATAATTACTACTACTATAAGTTTTCCTGTATTCAAAATTGTCACAATTGTACATACCCCCCTTCCCCCCAAGGTATGTCAACGATTCCTACCAAATGCGAGTAGTATATTTTCAAGTTGTGAAACTGGAGCTAATATGACTTCTGATCAGTAAAAATACATCTTTCTAGAACAAACATGCTTAGAACGCATATATTTACCAGGTGCAATTGACATCATAGTCAATGGGAAGGCATCAATTCTGATGATTACTAAGCCTTACCATCTTGCATTGAACAATCTTGTTAGATGTCCATAACTCCCGTCACTCAGTTTGAATGGACCAATCATGTAACCTGATTTCTAATGCATTACTTGCAGTTAAGTAGCTCAATCCATCTTAGTGTGATATGTTTACATTGTAGTACATGTAACTGTGTGTACTTCTGGTTTCCTATGTTTTATTTAGTGATGGTATTCCCAACCTAGTATGTCAAACAGCCACAGCCATAGTGATCAAATCGGGTTATATGATCGGTCAACTCAAATTGAATGGCTGGGAGTTTTGAACTTCTAATTAATCTGTCCTTGAGGTTGCTTGGAACCATTGTATACCTAACTTTAACACTGAACTACAAGTTTACTCAAGGTGAAATGCCTGTCTGTCTGTCTGTCTGTCTGTCTGTCTGTCTTGTAGATGATGTAAGTGATTTGATATTGAGCTTTACCTCTCAAACTAGAGGGGATGAAATTTGGTTATGATTCTGAAAGTGTTACTGTTAGTCTGAAAATTGTTAGTATATGCCATACTTGCGTAATTGGCCCAGGCAACCATGACCACACCCATGCCCCTGTCAAATGATTGAATAACAAAACAACACCCATAGCAACAGGTCAACAATGACATAATGCTAAAATAACACTGGTGATGGGAAATGAAAGAGAATTGCTAAATTGTATGTAGATATGCCTAGCAACAAGACCACACCCATAGCAACAGGTCAACAATGACATAATGCTAAAATAACACTGGTGATGAGAAATGAAAGAGAATTGCTAAATTGTATGTAGATATGCCAAGCAACAAGACCACACCCACAGCAACAGGTAAACAATGACATAATGCTAAAATAACACTGGTGATGGGAAATGAAAGAGAATTGCTAAATTGTATGTAGATATGCCTAGCAACAAGACCACGCCCATAGCAACAGGTCAACAATGACATAATGCTAAAATAACACTGGTGATGAGAAATGAAAGAGAATTGCTAAATTGTATGTAGATATGCCTAGCAACAAGACCACGCCCATAGCAACAGGTCAACAATGACATAATGCTAAAATAACACTGGTGATGGGAAATGAAAGAGAATTGCTAAATTGTATGTAGATATGCCTAGCAACAAGACCACACCCATAGCAACAGCAAAATTATATTATGCCATGCAAAGATAACAGGGATTAATAAACAAGTGAATGTATGTTCAAAAATATATGCAAATTTCCCTAGCAACAAGACCACGTGCATAGCAAACAGCCAAATTGTTATGTATATTGTAATGATAACAGGGATTAATAGACAAATGAATAAATATTCTAAAAATGTATGCAAATATACCTAGCAACAGCTTTTGTGAACAATGGTTTCACAGATTGATATTTTAGAGATCAACATCAAATTAGGGTGCATGATATTTTAGGGGGATGGGAGATATATACAACCACACAATCTTTCGAAAAGATAGCAGAAATATACACTCAACTTGGTCTCTCATGTAATTTCTGCCATCCTGCCAAATATTTCACATTCTGTCAGTATGTTCGTGATATCATCCCAAAACATGGCCGAGGGATGATATTCTGACCTACCTTTGAATAAAGAAGTATACAAAACAGCATTTTGTAAAATTTTATTTTGTTGTATAAAACAGTTTACAGTATGAAACAATTATTAAAAAATCATTAATTATGCAAATGAGTGATTGAAACTAAAAGTTATATCAAGTTTTCAGAACATGTGTGATTAGTTATGTTTGGAGTATGTACTAAACTTTATTGAATTGAAGTGTGCATTAATAGGATATAGCCTAAAGGAATTATACACAAGCGTTATCTTTGGTGTCATATCACTTTCACCGAATGGAGCCATATTTGTAGTTAAAATTGTAACTCAAAAACTGTAATACAAAGAAACCCCATTCAAATAAGATTAGACATTCAAATTAGACATTGACCTTTGACCTAGATCTGGATCTTCAGGTTCAGGTACTGACATTTAGCAATACCCTGCATTGTCACAGACACTTTGCACTATTCATTTGTTGCCACCGATTTCTTTTAAATCATGTCTCCATTTAGTCACATTTGAGGGGGGGGGGGTTATCTCCTATGGAGACTTGTTTAGTACATGCATTGATGGTAAAGACGTGATTGTTTAATTGATGTAGTTTATAATCGTAATGGTTCATTACTAAATTTTGTCAAATTTCATAAGGTTTCATAATTAATGTTTAGTTATAATTGTATGCCATACAAGCTAGCTATAACTCAGATATTTGCATTCCGACAATGTATGTACATTTTAGGAACGAAAAACCTATGATTTAGCCATTATTTGAGGCACTCAGTTTAAATCTGGTTCAAACCTTTTCTAAAAGAATGTCCACTGTAGCAACACACGATTTTCATATCTCGTGGAATGAATTACAATGGGTTATACAGGTACAATATGTATGTTTTGTAGGGATGATTTTTGAATAGGTTCATTGGTGATATTAACTGAGAATGATGAACTACTATGGTTATTCTTAATTGCAACATAGTTCAACTATTTCTAGAAGATACTCAACTGTAATACAACATTTGAGGATCACCTTCAACACGTCCATCATGTACAAGGAATGGTGTGTTCACTCCCTTAGGTACCAAAATGTATGCATCAGTACATCAATTTTATAGTAGGAAGAAAGAAAACAATCCTTGCTCTAGTGCTCTAGAGCATACAGAAGTTATTTTCATGAGTGACTTGGTATATTCTGCTGTATTTTCAGGATCACTCGTGTAAATACGGTGGCAGAATAAACCGAATCACTCATGAAAATAAATTGTGTATGCTCTACCATCCATTGTGAGGCTGTGGGGGTCTGTCATATTATGTTATAGTATAGCATACAATAGGTAACAAGGTGTGGGCTTTGCATGTGGATTACTGGCCATTAGACAAGTTACAGTCAGTGGTACATATAAGTAACCAAAATGAACCCCCCCCCCAAAAAAAAAAAAAAATAAAATAAAAAAATAAAAATAAAATAGAAGTTGCAAACCATGCCCCTTTAAATGTGCCAATCCAGAAAAGGGGACACCATTCCTGGAGAAATAAATGCATTTTTGTGAACTTTGGCTTGACTTGAATCTTGTTAGTTTGCCCATTGAATGCTAAAAATGAATCATGAGTCATCATGGTCATCTACAACTCAAAAGCTCACACACAAATATACAATTATTTCACCAAGTGGTATGGTGTTACCCTTCAACTCATTTTTCCATCTCTTCAGGGTCCCAAATCTCAAAGTAGAAAAAAAGACATGAGTATCTTTCAATAATGTTTACTAATCATTAGGGGTGGACCATATGATATCCTGGGGGGGGGGCTTGGAAGATTTCGGGAAAAAAAAGATGCCAAGTGGATGTGCTTGAAAAAAAAATCCGGATATGAGTGGGTGATGGAAAAAAAAAGATGGACCACTGCTGCTAGAAAAAAAAATATCTTGGCAGAGAAATGATGCACAGGATCGAGTATACTGTTCAACCTGCTTGTACCTCTCCAACCAGGACACTTGTCAAATCATGACAAACAGTTTCAAACACATGTCAGGGACCAGTCAGTTTCGTTAGCCTGTGGTACATATATATATTTGTTCTTGTCTTTGTTTCTTTCATAAATGGTTTAAATATTACTTCATGTAAGGGTTCAAACATAACTATACATACAATTATACATATAAAAAACATGTATTACCTAGCTACCACACTAGTTACAGAACATGCCATGTAAGTGTTTGGCTGTTTCACAATCAGTGCTTCACTTATCTTGCACTTTGGGGCAAAAGTGAACTTGAAGGTTTTGTAATCTTCATACTATTGGATAGTTTATAAAAGAACTTAATCTAAATTGTTCTCGTCTCTTCAGTATGAATTTGTCAGAAGGGATGATATACTTCCAATTTCAGACACTACACATCGACACCACAACTCAAATTCAAGTTTCTATTGTACACTAGGTATGACCTCCTAAAGTGCTCTAACACATCAGTAACGTTACTATGCATGCAATATCAATGCCCCTTTACCAATGTTACAGGCCCACTTTTATAACATGGAACACTTATTTAAAAAGGTTACATTCACTTTAGCTTTTCGATGCTTGGCAATATATATCTCAGAGGCTATGAATAACCTAAAAAATGCCTAGATAGAAACAAAAAACTACAGATTTGGCGGGGGGGGGGGGGGCCTTGGACTCCATCACCCCAGAGGTCACTCATTCGTTAAACCAACAATAAGATTCACCAAAATTGGTAAAAAACTTGAAAAGCTTCTAGGGGAGACCCCCTAGAACCCTCCTCCGACATAAGAGGTAGACATGTTCCAGTTTCTAATCAAAGTTCTTTCTTCCACCTCTTACTGTCAAGATGCTATGAAACTTTATTTCAAAAATGTTTTAACCTTATGTAGTTGCTTTTTACATGTTGGAGCTGTCTTGTAAAGCTTGCAAATTATTGTCTGAAAGTGTCTGTGAATAGCCTAAACATTGCCTTTAGAAGTAAAAATCCTCTAGGGCTTCTAGGGGGACACCCCCTAGAACCCCCCTCCCCCATAAGAGGTAGACATGTTCCAGTTTCAAATCAAAGTTCTTTCCTCCACCTCTCACTGTCAAGATGTTATGAAACTTTATTTCAAAAATGTTTCAACCTTATGTATTTGCTTTTTACAATTGTTAGAGCTGACTTGTAAAGCTTGCAAATTATTGTCTGAAAGTGTCTGTGAATAGCCTAAACATTGCCTTTAGAAGTAAAAACCTCCAGGCTTCTAGAACCCCCCCCCCCCCATTCACACACACTCACACAAGAGGTAGACATATCCCAGTTTCAAAGCTCTTCCCTCTACAGCTTACTGTCAGATGCTATGAAACTTTATTCACAGGGGTCAGTGACTTTTTGTTGGCCCAATGGAAAAAAACACTGACCCCCCCCCCCCCCCCCGAGCTGGAGAAACTGACCGGTCTATCTGAATGTCTGAGCTCACCAGTCAAGTTTCCAATTTGTATTTTCAGTGTGTCATCATACCATGGCATAAAAACTGTCAATTATGTTTATCTAATTGAAAATCAAACATGTATGAAATATGTAGTTTTCTAAATATAATCTGTGTGTGATAGAACAGCATCTTTTTACTCTCTGTATTACCTTGTGCGAAAACCAAACAGAAAATTGTGGCAACAAATGTAGGTGTTCAACATTGACGTCAACAAAAATCCGGATATCTCAAAGAAGCAAAGAAAAAAAAAGTTGCCAGCATAGGCGAAGGAGAAAAAAAATAATTCTCAGGCAAGCAGGTGGGAAAAAAAATAATGACTCTCCACAAATCTTCCAAGCCCCCCCCCCAGGATATCGAATGGTCTACCCCTTACCATCACTTTCATCCCAATTTGACTCTTTCAGTCAGAATTTCTGGAACAATGTAATCGGCAAAAAATGTATTTATTGCAGGAAGTACTGAGTTCTCTCAGTACACTTCATCAAATTGAACTGGAATAACAATGTATCCCACTTTTGACCAGACAAGCATTTCAGGTCTAGTTACCTTTGACAGTGCTAACTGAAGAGTTATTTGCTCAAAATAGCCCCTAGACTGCCCTTTCTTTACAAAGATTTCATTGTCAACCACATGGACATAGTCAAGTTTACCTTGTTTCACAATATCCATCAAGTACTGATTACGATAAAAATAGGAACATTTCACTTCCATTAGCTTTTTGCCATGACATGAGCAGATAATAATACTATCAAGACTAACTCTAATATATTGGTATGTATCATGAACAAGTAAACCTTGTATAATGAACAAGTAAACCTGGTATAATGAACAAGTAAACCTGGTATAATAAACAAGTAAACCTGGTATAATGAACAAGTAAACCTGGTATAATAAACAAGTAAACCTGGTATAATAAACAAGTAAACCTGGTATAATGAACAAGTAAACCTGGTATAATAAACAAGTAAACCTGGTATAATGAACAAGTAAACCTGGTCTGGTAAACTTTACATCCTTGCATTTTGTACTTAGATCACTGATATACTGTTTGACAGCTTTGTCTTCATTTTTTATTCCCTAGGCTAATGATGGAATACTAGTGTTCAGATTTGAATCTAATTCATATTGGATAATGTCTTTCACTATCTTGTGTGGATCTGTTTTATGATTCTGTATACTTTACTTCCTGTAATTGTTCCTTTTCTCTGATCAAACCATTCTGATGATGGCGCTTGTAGACTGGTAATGGATAGGCCACAATTGATTCCTCGTAACAAAATAGGATGTCAAACTCATGACAATGTTCTGGCATGTCTGTCACAATAGTGGGTTCTGGTAAATGTAAATGGTCAACATGAAAATGATTAACATCTACTATTTTCATAACAGGTGGCATTGCTGATTGTTTGTTTGCATTTTGAACATCATATACCAGTTTAAGCACTCGCTGATAATTTTCTTCAGGCTTCAATTGTGGAGCAACTTGTGGTGCATAGTCTTTTGTATTTGATGTTCTGTTGACAGATAATTTCTTTATTTCTACATCCCACATGGTTTTAGGTGTTACATGTGCTGTTTTTGGGTAATGACCACTGGGCACAAGACATCTGTGCAGGAGGCATCATCTGGAAGAGTCTCATGTCCACTAGCAATAATCTCAGCTAGCAAAAACAGCAAAGCACCAATGTGGGGACATGCTTGACCTCTTCTGCAAAAAACATGTTATTGAGGAATCAGTTTTCTATCATAACCAAATTTAGTAAATGACTTACTGACATTGTATTAGGTCTTACACGGTATATGTGCATAATTTGAAATTATTTTTAGTAAGTAGTCAATGTAGTCTAATAGCTTTAGGATTGTAGCAATTACAGTAGGCAATACAGGATCTCATTAATATAAATCACATACATAACAATAGTGCCAATGGCATTGTAGCACAACTGTACAGTTTTTTTTTACAAATGTTATCCACACACTGATACATACTAGGTATAGTTGTTTATTTGCTGAATGATAATCAACTTGCCTATCCAACCCTGTTGTTATCTTTGCAATATAGGCAATCATTTGGCCGTTACCATGGGCGTGGTCATATTGTTAGACATATTTGCATACATTTTTCGGATGCTTAAACACTTGCTTACAAAATGATGTTGTTATTTGACTAAAGATGATGTTATTTGACCAACATATACTGCCATTTGGTTGTTACTAAGGGTGTGGTCATGGTTTCTAGGGTCAATTGTGTCACAATATTTTGAAGAAAATCTGCAGAATAACACTTCTAGAAACATCTCACCAAGTGTCAGTCTCACTGACCAAATACTTTTTGAGATATAAGTTTTTTGACCAAAATCATACACCGGTAGTAAGATCATTTTGATTTGAACAATTTCCCAACAAGACACCCATGGTAATACACCCATCAAATATGGTAATCAGTCCAGTGGTTTTTGACTTTAAGTTGTTTACACACACACACACACACAGAGACACACACACACACACACAGACAGCCAGATAGACAGACCTAAGTTCAGTTGTGCTAAACATAATATCTAATCTAATACACATTATGATCATAAATCAACAAAATGTCATCAGCTGAAGAGGGGACACAACTAAAAAAAATACAGGTATTTACATTGGTTAAAAATTCTGGAGAATGATAATTTGGTTTTACACAACCTATATAATGCATAATTTCAGTGAAACAGAAAGTGAGGCTTTGCTTTTGCAGGGTTTCATTTTTTTATTGGGCATTTGCTTATTGGTACGCAGCAGATTTAAATATTCATTAAATTCATTTTTGAAATAAGTTTCTGTTTCCTTCATATCAATGGTCAAGAATGTTCAATGTGCATTTACTGAATATTTAAATATGCTAGATACCCTGGCTGTGACTCGTAAGAAAAGAAGCCATTCAAATAGCAAACCTCAAACTTGCTGTTTCTCTGAAAAACAAAATATGCTAGGTGATATAAAACTATATACAAGTAAAGACTCTCTAGAAACTTGTATTGCCTTCAGTTTTGCTCCACTTCAATTCTGTCACTAATGATTTACATTGACATCTGGAAATTTAATATGTTGTTCAAAAACTTAAAGTTAGTAGTCTTTTTTTGTTGGTGTGTGATTCACTTGTAGTTGTGAGGAAATTATATACAACTTTAGCTTCATATTCTATACATTCATATATTCAGAGGTTTTATTATGTTTCCCATCCATCAAACACACACACACACACACACACACACACACACACACACACACACACACACACACACACATACACACATACACACACACACAGGTATATCCTTAATGTTTTTGTCCATCCATCCAGTGTATTTACATATGCTGGAGTCAACCGTTCAAATTTATCTATCTCTGCTTTGTCTAAGCAGTGATCTTCTACCTTAGGCTGTTTCCATTGCTCACTTGAATTACCAATAGTTGCTTTTCCATTCCCATTACATAAAAGCATTCCAAGGCATCTCTTCCCACACTTTTAGTACTGACATTGCTTTTTCTTTACAACATTGAAGAAACTGTTGATATGAGAGTGCTTTGACTTCTTTATATGTCCTTGACATTGATAAGACATTTATGGCAGCATTGGAAGGCTACATTATTATAATTACTATTTTTTTGATGCCACCTGCTAAAAACTGAACAGCTGCAAAAAAAGTTACAGGTGCTGTTAACATTGAATTGAAGTAAACATAGACACTGAGGGGGGGGGGGGGGTAACTCAAGTTTTGGATTTTCCAAATCATACGACACAACCCCGGCCTTAAATAATGACGGCTCTCTTATGGACCCCAGTGGAAACAAGTCTTTGACTTTGTGGGTTATCCATGTAATTCGACAATTTGTACCAGTTTTTAGTCCCCGCCGGACGAAGTCCGGGACGGGGACTTATGGATTGGGTTCCGTCTGTCCGTGCGTCCGTCCGTCCGTCCGTCCGTCCGTCCGTCCGCAGCCTTTTCTTGGAGATGCCTGGACCGATTTTTTTTCAAACTTGGTACAGGGACAACATACAATGGCATACATATGCACGTCAATTTGTTTCATGATACGATCCAATATGGCCGCCTGGCAGCCATTTTGTTTGAAAATTTTCCCTGTCTAAAGCCATAACTCAGACATACTTGAACAGATCTCATTCAAAGTTGGTATTAGGACAGTGTTCTATGACATACATGTGTATATTCATTGTTGTCATGATACGATCCAATATGGCCACCTGGCAGCCATTTTGTTTGCAAATTTTCCCTGTCTAAAGCCATAACTCAGACATGCTTGAACAGATCTCATTCAAAGTTGGTATTAGGACAGTGTTCTATGACATACATGTGTATATTCATTGTTGTCATGATACGATCCAATATGGCCGCCTAGCAGCCATTTTGTTTGTGAATTTTCCATGTCCAAAGCCATAACTCAGACATGCTTGAACAGATCTCATTCAAAGTTGGTATTAGGACAGTGTTCTATGACATACATGTGCATATCCATTTTCATTGTGATATGATCCAATATGGCCGCCTGGCAGCCATTTTGTTTGCGAATTTTCCATGTCCAAAGCCATAACTCAGACATGCTTGAACAGATCTCATTCAAAGTTGGTATTAGGACAGTGTTCTATGACATACATGTGTATATCCATTTGTTGTCATGATACGATCCAATATGGCCGCCTAGCAGCCATTTTGTTTGCGAATTTTCCATGTCCAAAGCCATAACTCAGACATGCTTGAACAGATCTCATTCAAAGTTGGTATTAGGACAGTGTTCTATGACATACATGTGCATATCCATTTTCTTCGTGATACGATCCCCCATACCCGACCCATCCTTTATTGTTGTAGGCATGTTACATGTCCAACAAGCAGACACAACATATCTAAGTCTGTTTGATTTAGGTTCACAAGTGTTGTTGCATGATCAGAGTAGTGATAATTCCTTAAAACACAATCATAGCAGGGACTATGTCATTCTCAATGACTTGTTATTTGTATATCTGTACTGTGGATCTTGTTGTTTTACTGAAATAAACTAAACTAAACTAAACTAGACTAAACTAAACTAAACTAAACTCTTCTCAATAATAAATCCATTCTATGATGTCTAGAAGTTAGACATTAGTATGATTCATGGTCAAGATGACACACAATTTCTGTAAACAAGTACATTGTAATATTCAGTACTAATTTATCCATTCTAACAGTAATCATTAGATATAATCATTTTGTTGAAATTTGTAAATTTATCATAAAATCCTGAACTGACCAATTCAATTGGAAGAAGTAAAAATCATGTGTCACAGAATAGTTTATTGACTATCATTCATCCGAAAAAAATTTATGCGAAAGTTCTGAACATAAACAGAGAAGCTCTGAACATAATAAGAAATGATAATTAGGTCAAAGGTCAACACAAGATAATCATTTTTGCAATTGTCATTTGGATACTTTCATCTGCATACTGTCTGCATATTATTACACATATATGTATGTGTTATTTGCCAAATACCGTTCCATATCTTGCTGCGAGAGGTAATTTTTCTGGTATAACGGAGAGTCGGAGGCGTATTATTACACATATATGTATATGTTATTTGCCAAATACCGTTCCATATCTTGCTGCGAGAGGTAATTTTTCTGGTATAACGGAGAGCAGGAGGTGTATTATTACACATATAATAACAGTTACACATCAACAATGTAGTACTGATAATTTCTCACCAAGATGCATATTAAATATGTGTATTTGTTTTCATATTTCAATTTATGACACAGTTTAAATATATACATGTACCATCATAATTAACATGTAAATGAAAGTATTGAGTTAACCAGATTTAAACTGAATACCTACCTTTTGGGTAAGACCATAGATTTTGGGTCTTACACACATTGTTGGAATACAAACTTCTGAACTATAGGTATTATTCATGATGTACCACTTAATTTGAAAATTTATTATATGAAACTATGAAGGGGGGGGGGGTCAGGGAATGATAGTCCCCTTTCACAAGTCAGGTGATACAAAAATGTCAATAATTATATAGAGGTATCAGACTATTAAGTAACTTCAGTAAATTATTTAATACTGGATTGAATGAAAGGCAAACTCAGTGGGTTGAATCGAGTCAAAAACAGAATGCCAGGCTGGTTTTAAGAAAACATTTTCCATGGTTCACATGTTTGCCCTATACTCAATACAGAAATATTTAGGTAGAAAGGGAGTATATTTTATTGTGTTTTGCCGACTTTGCGAAGGAATTTGACTCTCTAAATCACTCTCTGTTTTCATTCATTTTCAGTCATGAAGAGTTAAATTAGTTTACTCAGAAGATATAGTGGTCCTTAGAAAAAAACTATGAAATTATGTTTATAGATCAGAACTTAAACTTGGTGTATTTCTGAAATAACATGTCATGCAGGTGATACAAAATCATGGAATGGTTCCCTAGCAACCAAACTTTAATTTATGGAAATGTTTGTATTTTCTGGAGTTGTGTTCCCCTTTAATGTGAATTGCCAGAATACACCTTAGCCATGTACAAAATGTACACCATGTGTATTCAGTGACAAGAATTGAAATGTATGTAAGTTCAATATCCATTTCATCTGGTTCTCTCCCCAAAATAATGGTATGAATGATTTAAAGGCATATATGGCCATAATTATCTCACTTCTGTGAAATAATACGCTTGTGTAGGTATGTGTGTATCCCAATGCCGTTTCTTGGGTGGAGCTTTTTAAATTTCCATGGTGGTAATGGAATGGACAAGTTGTTTTTAGCTCCCGTATGGGAGCTGATATCATGCAACTGCCTTGCTCTATGTCTGTGTGTCTGTGCAGAAATTTTGTTCCACTGACATCTCAAAAGGTAGTGAAGCAAATGTTTTGCAATTTACTGTGTTGCATTTTCAGGCTGCAACTTAGAGCTGAATAGCTTTTGGTGGGAGTGGCTTGCATGATTAATGCTAATTTGAATAAGTAATGATTTTATCCTGTACAAATATCAAATCAGATGAAAATAATTTAGAATATTCCATAAGCTTTATGCAGAAAACACAAATAATGTTTGAAATCTTGTATCTATGAAAAGGGTAGACCATTGTTGACATTTATGTCAGTGTCCAATTTTGATTTACGAGTTTATCACATTCCATGAATGTACATGGAGCACTTGCAACAGCCAATGACATAGACTCTCTCACAGTCCTCGGAGCTTCACATTGCTAATATTAACCCCCCCCCCTCATCAAATTGACCATCTTTTTGATATCCACATTTATGCATCTGTGCAATGAGGAATAGTAGACATTAAATAGAAAGCAATCCTTGTCATAGTGTAATGTCAGCATTCTGTACCCTCCGTATCAAAATGGTCACTTGTACCATCCCCATCAATATCATAGTCACTTATACCCTCCGTATCAAAATGGTCATGCCCATATTATAGAAAACATAAAGTGCTACGAGAAATGCTCCATGATAAATAGTGAGTTAACCCTTCATATAGTTTGTTCACACCTAATGCTAAACCATGTAATTTGGAAGAGGTTTTGTCAGGAATGTTTATATAAACCAGAAGTAATCAGCTGTGAAACTTGTACATGCAGTGAATGGTTCAATGCTGTAGTATGATCAAATCATTTAGTGTATTTGACAAGTAAAGTCAATCACCCTTCAGGAAGTTAAAGGAATCTTTGTCAAAGTTAAATTCTATCTGAGATGTCTAAGATGTGTAGGTGGGTCATAGTTTGGTCACAGTACACTGACTTAATAATTGTTTTCCCTTGTTTTCCCATGTTGCACTTTGTGAGAAAATCTCTCCATGTACATGTGCATTTTGGCATTTGAGTCTGATGGGAAATGCATACATGGGAGACCTGCATGTGACTTAATTGCTGTCAACCATTACTGGATGTACTGATGCACAACTGTCGGTATATATGAGAGTCACCATTTTTAGCACAACTGAACTAGGTTCAGTAGGGCTATAGGCATGGTGAAATGTGTGTGAGTGGCCGTCTGACGTATTTGATGGGGACATTACTTATGAATACACATGGTGTACATTTTATACATACATATGGCTAAGGGGTGTACTGCCAATTTATCATTAAAGGGGAACACAACTCTAGAAGATACAACCATTTCCATAAAGTTTGGTTGCTAGGGAACCATTTCATGATTGTACATAACCTGCATGACATGTAATTTCAGAGATACACCAGGTTAAAGTTCTGATCAGTATACATAACTTTATAAGTCTTGTTAGAAGGACCACTATGTTTTCTGAGTAAACTAATTTAACTATTCATGAGTGAAAATGAATGATAGTCTTTTTACTATACTTTATTAGGGAGGAGTCATTATGATCTGAGGAGGTCTGAGGAATCAGAGGAGTCACTGAAAAAAATACTAAACTAGACGGTGGGGGGGTGGGGTGTTTTTCAATAAATGAGGAATAAGCTGCATTAAATTGTTACCTCTTACTTTTGAAATAAGTCACATCCATCATGTATACCTCCTGTTATGATGAAATTCAATATCAATATCTGATAGATAGAAATGTACCTCAGACCAGAATACTCTGTTTCAGTATAACTAGACTCCATTGTATATAGTTTTAAAAGCAAAACTAATAGAAATGAAAATTATGGAGTCAAACCCACTTATGATGCAAGTTAAATTAGGAAGCCTTCAGTAATTACAGTGGGGTCAGGGGAATACACCTCTACGGAAAGGTACCCAGATTTTGATCAGAACGAGGCTAAAGGGGGTAAAGTTCAGAGATGTGCCACCATTTGAACACAATTTTTTTTTGTTTACATTAGCAACCAGTGTATCGTTTACAAACTTATCGATAGTGAATTATATACAAGCATGGGAAAGTGGTATTGTGCTGCAGCTTGTTATACAAATCAAGCAGACAAGTGTCCAGATGTGTTATGGCATCAGTTTTCCTTTATTTACAATTTTCTGAACTTCCTATCTGGCCTAGTAGAAACTTAGTTGATAAGAACATGCCTATAGTATTTAAGGATAAGTATCCAAGTACAAGGTGTATTATTGATTGTACTGAATTAAAATGTGAAGTGTCAAAGGACTACTCAATCCCGGCTGAACTTTGGTCAGAGTACAAGTCACATGACACACTTAAAGGCTTAGTGGGAATAGACTCATCAGTTTCTGTATCATTTATTAGTAATTTATTTGGAGAGTCAACAACTGAGAGGGTTATCATAGAAAAATATGGAATTCTTGATTTACTAGAACCAAATGACAGTTTGATGGCTGACAAAGGTTTTGAATTGAGGGACATGTTAATTAACAGGGGTGTAACACTGAATACTCCCCTCAAATGTCAACCAGGACAAAATCAAATGAAATCCAGTGATGTTTTTGAAACCCAGAAAATAGCCAGTGTCTGAATACATATTGAGTGGGCTATTAGAAGGATAAAGGGATGGCACATTTTTGATCAGGTGATCCCTTTGACATTGTATGGATCCATAGAACAGATTTGGTTAGTGTGCTGTAGTCTAGTGAAGTTCCAAAAACCCATTTTGTCATGTTGAGATATATAGGTCACATTGTAAATAGGGATGTGGTGGGGATGATAGTAATATGGTATATTTCTTTATTAAAAGTGCATTTTTTTGAATAAATATAAAGTTCAACACTACAAAAGGTTATCTCTTGAAAATAAACTTTATTTATTTCTGATGTACTGATTGAACACATCATATAGATATACAAATTATGAATAAAAATGTTCCAAATCATCCATTATTTTCCTTGACATTTCACAGATTATACTTGCACAGGTATAATTACAATAATTCTCCAATATTTCTCTTTATTCAACCAGAAAATACTCACGACCTACTTCTCATGTAGCGACTCATAGTGACCCCCCCCCCCCCGTTAGGTCACTCATATTTTCCTTGGCCGAATGAAGAATAACATTGGTGAATAACATCAAATGATACCATGCATAAGCCAAATTAATGTTTTTGAACCGAAAATAAAGATTATGTACCCTGATGGTTGTATGTTATGACAAACAAAGCCTACATACCTCACCATTATTTTTCTAAATGTTTTCATACATTTATGCTTTAGGATGTATACTATTATATTATTCCCAATATTTGTCTTCATTCATCCAGACAATACTTGTAACCTAATGTTTTGTTACTACTGACAAGTAGTGACTAGTCTCCTAAGGTCACTCATACTTGCCATGGCTGAGCAAAGAAAAATATTGAGGAACAATATTTAGATATTTTGCTTAGTTTTACAAAAAAAGATCACACTTTACACGTCATATTATACACAGAATACAAATCAAGTGGTCATAGGATACTACTCTTTCTTGTGTGTATTAGAAATTGACTAAACCATGAAGTGATGTGACCAAATGGTCGATGTTGGTGAATAACACTCACTACTTTGATTTACAAAGGTTGTAACACACAAGCAGCTCAAGATATTTAGCATTGAGCTTTCGACTCACTACTTTGTTATCACCTTAAAATCTCAGATGTAAATATGAGAAAATTTGTTCTGAACAATGCTTTATCCTAGTGAAAACCTAGCAAGGGTTGATAAAATATTGCTTATTCAGCAATGAAGTATACTTCATTGCTAATATTGTAACATAGTAGAGACTCACTGATAAAGCTGTATATATTTGTATCCTACTTCCCTCCCTACTATTTCAATTATGCACCTTTTATATACATAATATTTCTCATTTGAAGTGATCATTAAAATTGATTTTCTTTTAAAATAGTATGTATCTTTTTTATTACAACAGAAAACAGACTTTCAACTACCTATGATAGACAAACTAAATCTATTGTTGCACAAAGTAAAACATAGTATCAGACGAATTACCCTACAGTAAGTGTAATAACATCAACTTTCTGTATAAACTTGTATCAACATGTTGCAACAATGGTTTTAGTCTCTGTCTATATAAGAAGCAAAAAGTTAACTCCCCTTGATTATTCAACTCACTTTAATATGTTGTAAAGTTTATAAATAAGGCATCATTTTCAACTACAGTCAGGACAAATAATATACACACAGCACTTATTAAAGATCACTCAGGAACAAATTGACATCAAAACAAAAAACAGCAATTGTTGAGTATACACAAAGAGGTTTGATAACTGAGAACAGTGTTATTTGTTTGGTCATATCCAGGAACTGGTACACTTTACACCATTATTATATCACATATAATCATTGGGTATCAAGAACTTTTTAAACGATATCATAATCTCAGTTACCATGACTTTGTGTATACAGAACCACCTCTATCAATCTATGCCAACATCGATTTGCTCCTAAATATGAAATTAGTATGTTGAGTTGCATTTTTGATACCAACACTGTCCAAAAGTTAGACTATTTTTACAGACTTTGCCACTTCATTTTTTGCTAAATTTAGTCTACATATCTATGTAATATAAAATGCCTTTGGTGGAAAAATGTGTCCAGCACTTCCTGACTTACAAGCAGAACTACAACATTTGTTTATCTGTGTCTTATAATTCTGTCATGTTAAGTATCTGATCATTTCAATGTAAACTGCAGTAAGTATGCCATGGCTGACATTTTATGTACCCAAAGTTCCTCACTGAATCTTACTCTTTCAACATAGAGTTCATCATGTCTAGTGTACACAACAAAGTCACACCATTTAAGACCACTGAGGGCCATTTGACCCTGTATGTGATAGAAATAATTGTGCTGGGAGTTCAACCTGACTTTGCCATTATCATTAACAAGACAGAAGTGACCAAAAAGATCATGTTCTAGTACATCATACACATTTTGATCTGGAGTGCCACCAAGATGTGGTACAGATGGATTAATGATTAATTCAACATTTGAGGTCACTACTGGTGAACCATGGTTACTCATGTACTCTCTGTACAACTCACAAACAAGTTTTTCATTTTCTTTACCAAATTGAATTGCTTCTATATCAGATAAATCCCTTGGGTGTTATAAATTATCTGGAAATGTGTCTGTTACTGTTCTTCTAACTAAAACAAACAAACAAACAAACAAACAAACAAACAGAATGTTTAGTCAATATATTTCAGGTTCAGTTACTCCTCAGTAACTTATTCAGTATTTATTTGAGTTCATTTATCATTTTATCTAATAAAACAGCACTGTCTAATTTTGAAGATAAATTTGATTATTAATTTCAACAATGTGACTAATCCAAATGAAATGTGAGAGCCAGTGTTGAAAGGCTGGGTGTATTTGCTTGAGCTCTTGTATTCTCTGTTTTGTCAGAAGTGTAGTAAGTGAAAGTACAACAGGTAAAACACACAGTAAGTGTGCAGTAGCCTGAGTACTTTAACAATGGTACTGATGTGTCAAGGAGATATGTTCATCCAATACTGTAGATTTTGTGAAAAGTAAACTGTGATCATTTGATTTTGAGTACAAGGAATACTGCGGACATTTCCACTTACATATGCATACATGTATGCAAGTGTATTTTTGATATTGCACAGCAGTGTTATGAACTGATGCATGTAAGACTAGTACCCAGGGGGGGGGGGGTACTTTCCCTATTTCACTATGCATATCCAGCCGCAAGACTTGGAGTGTGTTTTTGAACCCTTTGGTCTATAATAAGGTCTGTCTTTTTTGAGCTGAAGAGTCTAAAATGGGGTCCATCCTCATTACTTTCAATTTTGCTTTGTCAAAAATGTGGTCCATTGTCATGTCATTTATCAAATCATAACTGCCATTAAATGCCTCTCAAAATGTTCCTGGGGAAAAAATATAAAAGTGAAAACTCATTATGCAATCCACCATTTCCTAAATATGGAACTACTACAAAATGTATTTTGGTCTAAAAATTTGATTTTGTAAAAACCTGTAATGGTTTGAAATGAGGTATTGATTTAGAATGGTGTCTTGGGTTGACAGTATTAGCCACACACCAGAACTTGCACCCCCCCCCCCCCAGGACTTGTACACTTGTAAATTACTGTAGATGTTACATACCCAGCAACACATTCTGATTTGCAAACTGCCCTAACCACACATTTAGTGTTTGATTTACTAAGCACCACCATCACACTGTGTTTTCTTCCCTTCATCATAGATACCCAGCAGAAACCCTTTATATAAACCAAATCTTTTTTGGGATCCTCAGCTAGTTTGATGCCATGAACAAACTTAGAGTGGAAGAGGGCAAATCCTTTACTAAAGTTGTTGCCAGTTATGACACTACTGCTGTTACCCTGTAATATAATACATAACAAAATAATCACTATTGGGGTAATAACAAACAACATTCTAATTTAAATATAATACACTATTGTCAGTAGTTTCGGTTGTCACCCAGTCAGTAACATCTATGAATAATAGACAATAAGTGTTTACTTTTTATTGTCTACAAGCTAAAGGTTCATGAATATGCGTCGAGACTTATGAATATTAACCGTAGTAAATCGTAACTACTGGTAGCTACTCGTCTTTACTCGTTACGATACTTAATTACGATGTTTTTGATTTTGATGTCTTCCCTAACATAGATCATTTATATCTGGAATATCCAAATAAATACAATTTATAAACAGTTCTTCCTTAATCAAGAAAAATAGCCAATCATTATATTCACATGTACATTTAATTTGTACTATGATTATGTACACAACAAAAATAAGTGGCATATTGTATGTAGCCTAGTTTTTTAATGGTATAATATGATTTATTCACATCTGGGTCAAACACTTTGACTTTTAATTCCTCCTTATAATTATTTACCCTTGAAGGACATGAAGAATGTACAAGATATTAAATATTTTTTTTTCAAAAACATTGGTTTTAGAAGATAATTGTTTTAGATGATTTATCAAAAAATCTTTAAAATAGTACTGACAATCACACAGAACAAATCAAGGACAAACAAACATGAATACATCCATCTGTTCATCAGCACTGTATTAACATTACACATATAATACACCTTTCATCTGTTAAAAGTTTGATAGTGCTACATTTACATATATATATATATATATATATATATATATATAGTTTTGGTAGTACTGGAACTCTTTCTTGGGTGTAACTCGGAGTTTCACGCATATTGCGATCATCAGACATATATATATATATTTGCATTTTTACAGACAACACTTTTTTATGGATATCAGCTGATGACAAGAAATCCATTTATACACAGTGTAATAATGTACAACATCTGTATCACGTACGTACAAGAATCAGAAATCATCAAGAAATGTTATTACATAATACTGTTCTTTAATATATAGCACGACATCAGCCACCGCTTGACCTGTAGGAAGCGTTGTATTTGCTTATAGTTATACACATTCCAAAAACAATGTAACATTGTACAAACAATGTACTGTTTCCGGCCACCCGGCCACACTCAAAGTAATTTCATGCAATATTAGTTGTATGCTAGAATGATGGCAAAGCTAGCTCTACCGATGCCTAGTACAGATGATCCGTCCCGATGTCGTGTGAACAGATCGATATTTTTGCTGAGCTCTAGTCTATATTGTGAGACTGACACCGTGTAACCACAAACAAGCATGATGTAAGAGACCTCAGCAGACAATAAAATGTGACAAATCAAACCTACCGATCAACCAAGATTTTTTTGTACCAGATACTGGTAGCGTTCTGCATTTCAGCCAAAACGAAAGCTCTGGCACCCTCAATGTTTTTATCTCTCATGCCGAGATCAGAACCTGGACAGAGTAAGCTCAACACTGTCGAGAGCAAGAGAACACAGGTACATTCACTACCGCCATTGCTGAAGACGTCTGCTACCAACGCAACATAGTCCAGCCCCTTTAGCCTCGTTTTGAGTAACATCCTGGTACCTTTCCGTAAAGGTGTATCAGATCGAAGAGGGTGTCACTTTTTAGCCCCGCCAGATGTAGTGTGGGACGGGGGCTTATAGATTGGGCTCTGTCCGTCCATCTGTGCATGTGTGTGTGTGTGTGTGTGTGTGTGTCCAGAGTCATATTTTGGACATTCATTGATAGATTTCTTTCAAACTTAGTAAATGGATAATGAACTATTACTTACATATGCGCGTCAATTTGTTTTCAGATATGATGCAATTTAGCTGACTTAGAGCCAGTTTTGGGTCAAAATCATGATTTTTGGTTAAAAAAGTTAAAATCCAAAATTACAGGGCAGCTTGGCCTGAAATTTGGTGGGAATGTTCTTAACATTGTTATTCTGCAGATGTTCTGTAAAACATTTTTGCCCTAGCAACAATGACATAGCAACAACCAAATGGCAGTGTGTTTTGGTCAAATAACAACATCATCAGGTAGGCAAATGAGTAAGCATTCAAAGAATGTATGCAAATCTCCTTAGCAACCATGACCACACCCATGGCAACAGCCAAACGGTGGTGTTTTTCACAAAGATGACAACAGGGATTTTTAGACAAGTGAACAACATTTTTAAAAATGAATGTAAATGTACCTAGCAACAGGACCACACCCATAGCAACAACCAAACAATCCAGTATATTGCAAAGATAACGATATGTATTAATAGACAATTGAATAACATTCAAAAATGTATGTAAATGTGCCTAGCAACTATACCGCACCCATGACAACAGCCAAATGATCACTGAAAAATAACGAGGGATTAATAGACAAATAAATAAACATTCAAAAATGGATGCAAATATTCAATCAATTATACAGTTGTTCTACAATGCCATTGCCAATATATTTCATACAATCTAATACATCACACTACCATGAATTGTGGCAATTCTCTAAAAACATCTATTGTGGGGGGGGGGGGGGAGTGAGTCAAATCCGATGACTGCTCGTTAGAAATTGTTTCAGGGGGGGGCTATATTTTAGGAAATGGGATGAGGGGAGAATTACATTTTACTTTGACTAACTGTATTGTCTAGCTTAGCATTATTTTGTGATTTTGACATCCTATTGCTCCGCATTGTATGCAAAGTCCATGCGAAATAGCCAGTAAGTAAACACTTAGTGACCACTCAAAAATTAATATTATTTTGATTGTTGGTACTGTATTTTGCATATTCAAAGCATGAAAAATCAATGGTTCAATTGTAATGGTGGTGCATACACTTATTTTTTCAAAAACTATGATCTCAAAAACTATGAGTGTATTTATTGTCAGGGATTCATGCTACATGTTCTATAAGATATATACTAGAGTTACTGTGATCAGAATATAGCACTATACATATCAATATAAAAATATACAAATGTACATACTGTCATTTCTCATGAAATGGGATTGAACTCCATCAATGATTGACATGAAGCTATGACATGGATGATATTATACTATCTTTAAGGAACTTTGAATTCAGAAATTGAAACTGAACTTAGACAAGTGCCCATTTACTGTACTCAGAAAAAGGTACTTTGTAGACTACATTGTATATAAACAAATTGGGAAACGTCACAAATCTAGCTTGACTTGTGTAATAATAGGAACTATTTCATTAACATGTCTAATAAGCTCTTGTGAAGTAAGATTCCCTTCTTAAAGCTTAGTATTATCACATTCTTCACAAGTTAAATTTAAATTTGGAAATTTATTCCAAAGAAGAATCACAGTTCAATTTCCTTTATATTTTTTGCAAGTCTCACTGTCGTTGAGATTTTGTAAAATTAAGTATACAACAGTATGAATATATGCAGATATGTACTAAATCTTACATGTAATCTTGTTTACCTTCTTTCATGCTCTAACATTTCTGCCATTAGGTTATTTGCAGCTTTTTCTCCTACCCGTCCCCCCCACCGTTTTCACCATGCCCCCTTCCACTACTCTCTGCTTTACCTTGCCCCTGTGACCTGCAATGACCCCTACCCCTCGGGACCCCTGTCTGTTATAGTCTTCTGAGGAACCCTGAGAATAGAAGTACACACAGGTGTTAGTAATGTGCCTATAGAAAATAGAAATATATTTCAGTAATCACTAATTCAATCATGGCAAATACAGTCATGGAAAGAGGCTGATGTAACTTGAAGGTATATGCATATATACATGTAGTAAATGTACAATGATTTACATGTAGTCAACCAACATAGTGTATACACACACATAATCTTCCAATGAATCCTGAAAAAGTAATGTATATCTTCTCTGTAAAACATTTGAAATGGATATGAACCTATTGTCTAAAGCTGTTTAATCACTACAATTGACGGAATCCCCCCCCCCCCATGTTGAAATGTTGTGATATTGAAAAACAGCACTAATTCCGTTGTAGCCCAATTGTACAATTTTTTGTCTATGAATCCCTTATGTTATCTTTGCAATATAATTGATCATTTGGCTGTTGCTATGGGCGTGGTTTTGTTGCTAGGCATATTTGCATACACCTTTTGAATGTTTGTTCACTTGTCTAAGAATCCCTGTTATCTTTGTGAATGTTTACTCACTTGCCTAGTAGATGATGTTATTATTTTTGACCAAAATATACTGCTATTTGGTTGTTGCACTTCTAGAAACATCTCACCAAGTTTCAATCTCATTGACCAAGTACTTTTTGAAATATAAATTTTTAACCAAAATTCACATTTTTACACCTAACTTGCATATCACTGATGAGATCATTATATGCTTACTATTTCGTTAACTGTACACCCCTAGATGCATCCCCATTAAATTTCAGCCCAGTCTGCTGAGTAGTTTTGGAAATTAAAAATTTTTGACCATAAAGACACATTTTTAGCCCTATTTGGCATATCCATCCATCCACACTTTTTTCTTCTTCTTTAGGATACTACTCAACGTCCCTAGTGGAACAAAATGAGTAGGATGTGATGTGTGCAATGATTGTTATTAGTCCTTGATGTTGTTGTCCTGTGTTCTGTTGAATGTTGATTATGCTTGACAATGTATGAATTGTTCTGAATCTGTTATGTTGATTATATCTGATGGTCCGTGGAGTATTTGTGACAGTGTATGCGTGCCTGGTGTTGTATGAAGCTTTTAGAGTGTGTATGCAGAGTTTGTCATTGAGTTGGTGACAGGTAGTTTTGTACCAGCAGTGCCAAATGGCCCCCTGTGGCTTTGTCTAATATGCTAAGTCTTGATGTTCTCGTTCTCGTTGATAGATTCTCCCATTCCAATTCGTTTATGAGTTCTGTTACACTCGTTTTCCAGTCATAGTTGTTGTAGACCATTCTTACTGCCCTTCTCTGTATTTTGCCTACCTTTTGTACTAATTCTTTAGTGTAGTTATCCCACACTGCAGAGCAGAACTCTAGGGTTGGCCTGAGAGATGTATGCTGCTTTTTTATTTGATCTTGTACATGAGTCTAGGTTCCTGCGAATGAAACCAAGGGTTCGTCCTGCAGATGTTGTTATTCTGTTTACATGTGTGTTCCATTTGAGATTTTGATGAATGTCTACCCCTAGATATGGATGGGTTTTTGTCTCCTGTAAAATAGAGTTGTCTAAAACATATTTGGTGATGATTTCTGACCTTGATGATGATGGAATTTGTAATACATAACATTTATCTAGATTGAATTTCATTTGCCACTTGGTTTCCCATTCAGATAGTGTGTCTAGGTCTTCCTGGAGTGTTTTAGTGTCATGTTTACTATTGATGTTTCTATAAATTATGCAGTCAATCTGCGAACAGTCGTACAGTTGAGTGTAAGTTTTCATGTAGGTCGTTTATGTATATGAGAAATAACAGTGGTCCGAGTACTGTTCCCTGTGGGATGCCTGATTCCATATCTGCCCATGTGGAATGTTCTCCATCCACTACAACCCGTTGTTTACTTTCTTTTAGGAATGAAATGAGACATTTGTTGATTTTACCATCTACACCATATTGTGCTAATTCGAGTAAGAGTCGGTTGTGTGATACAGTGTCAAATGCACAGTGTCACAGACACACACATACATACAGACACTTTGCCATGCCTACAATACTACTGAACCTTATTGGTTCAGTTGTGCTAAAAAGGAAACAAAACAAAAATGGCTGTACTTTAGAAATTAGCGGAAGCTATATTGTTAGACTAAAGAAAAAGGTGAGACGGTTTGGTAAATTTACAGTAATGAAAACAAAAGAATACTAGTAATTTTGCTGACAAATAAGTTGTGTGAAACCACACAAGTGTGCTACATTGAGATACCATGTACTAGCGTCAATATACCAAAACCACAATAATTACTAGTAGAAGCCTGATTGCAGTTTTTTCTGTCTACTCTATACATATACATTTGTAGCATTGAACCCCTAGCTTTATCCGGGCAGTCTAATTTCTACCCCATGCAGTTTCGAGCAGTAACTTATACGATCAACAACCGGTCCGGTCAGCACTCTCTCGCTTAGTCCTGTTTGCATATGGAGTAAGTTGTCCCTGGCTTAACTGGGCGAAACGCATGCACCGTCTGCAAGCAGGACTATCTCTCATTCAGAAGGCAGCAAAAAACTGTACTAGTACTACACAACTGCATGTCCTACGAGTATGATAAAATACATGTAGCTTCACTACACCTACGTAGTTTCTTGAGTCAAAATGTGGTATATGGTAAAGTTTATTTTCAGCTATTAACCTGTAGTGTACACATGCATTGTACTGGGGATGCTTGCGCAGCAGCCGCTAAGCTGCTGCATAGTGGCTCAATGACTAGTACGCATGCGCGTCATATATACTATGCGATGTTTTTTTTTAATGGTTTTACCCAAGGATGCATTGCGGTACAATGACTATGCATGCATATTCTAAATACTTATGCACATTCTCCATGCGAAGGGCGCTATCTATGATATCATCATTAGGCAGCCAGTCATGAATTAATCTACCCTGTGGGAGCTTAAGGGGTTTGCCTAGTTATGATATTTATATTATGACTTACAGAACAAATAGTGATCCTTGGCATATGAAAAGTGTTGTTTTTTTCTTCATAAGCTTGGTGCAGAGTATATATTCTCCACTTTATTCATATTCAAGTAACTGTTCAATCATAAATTTAGTTTGTTTAATACATTAGCACAAACACCTTGTGATCTAAAGTAGGTTATTTTCTATTCATTTTGCAATATTTATTTGAACAATGTCTGACTTTTTAAATAAAAATTATCATTATTACATCAACTTTGAAATTATGAATTGGGCACTGTAATAGCTTGTAGTGGCTCAATGACTAGTACACATGTGCGTCCTATATACTATGTGATGTTTTTTGGAAGGATGCATTGCAGCACAATGACTTCGTATGCGTGTTCTATATACTGTGCACATCTCCACACAGAGGGCGCTATCTACAATATCATCGTGAGGCAGCTGGTCACAAATGAATCTACCCTGCGTGACCTTATGGGCTTTGCCTAGTTATGATATTAACAAACTGTAACAACGTGTGGTTATATATGGTACTGTGGCCAGCCATGGTTATGCTAACATTGGATGTATGCACTATAGGGCTACAAGGTTTGACATATCTGTTCTCAAAGATGGGAAGATGTGTCAAACCTCGTAGCATTCTATCGCCTACCACAGCACCAACTTTCAACGATGAGTGATCGAATATTAAAGGTGTGAAATGTTTGCCAAGATAGTCTATAATTGCCTTAAAACTCCAAATCTCCCTTACCAATGGTACTACCATTAGATGTGCTGACCTTTATTATAATAATGCCATTTAACTTTTTAAGAACATATTTAAACCCTAAGTAAGGTATAAAGAATAGTTTCTGATACTTGATGGTGCTGTCTTGTAAAGCTTGGAGGTTACATGTATTGCTTGAAAGGGTCTGAATAGCCTAAAATTGGTTTTAAGAGTAAAATTAATCTCCAGGGCTTTTAGGATGAGACCCCTAGGACCCCCCCCCCCCCACATGAGGTGGACACATCCCAGTCTCAAGCTATTCCGTCAAGGTGCTATAAAAACTATATTTCAAAAATATTTCAACCCTATGTAGTTGTTTTGTACATGTTGGTGCTGTCTTGTAAAGCTTGAAAATTATTATCTGAAAGTGTCTGAATAGTCTCAAAATTTACTTTCCAGAGTAAAAAACCTCCAGGGCTTCTAGGGGGAGACCCCCTCAGACCCCCATGAGAGATGTATACATTCCCTTCTCAAGCTTTCCCCCTTCCTTTCACTGTCAAGATTCTTGTTGGAATATATTTACCCTGTGTAGTCAATAATTTTATGATAATCCTAACCTGGGATCTTATAATGTATTTGCAAGACTGTCAAGTAGTCCACACTGAGTTACGATAAAAAAGTACCTGTCATGTGAATATGATGTGTGTGTGTGGGGGGGAGGGGGGTTATCGTGCTTTAGCCTGTTTTGGGTTATATATAGGGGGGGGATTCAGTGCCTTTTTGTCGGCCCAATGGAACAATCCACCGAACCCCCCCCCCCCCCATTCATGTATTGCAACGAACTCTGTAATGTTGTTTTAACATGAAATGTAATCCTTGCAATGAATTCCATTCTAATCAAAACTATCACAAATGGCTCATTGAATGAAATATGTATTCAATAAGATTACACATGTACATGTATGTGACATCTGTAAAGACAAATTTGTTTGGAGTTTACCATTCAAGAATAGTGGGTGATACTTCCATGCCAGAACAAATCGGCAAATCTTTTCTCATGTATCAATCTGTAAGCAAAACTGTAATTTTTTTATTCATGGAATTGGTGACAATTTTATTCTTTTAATTTGGTTAGTGAAATTATTGAGGAAGTGCTTTCACTACCAATTCAAATTATTCTCTTATAAACATCCAACATTTCTAGGTTAACCATTCTGAGTATGTGCAAGGTTTATGAACTGTTTTAGTAAAAAGACTTAGTTCTCAACAAACTTACACTTATCTCCAGTTAGTAGCATGTTTCATTTGTTCTGCCTGTCTTCCATGACAAATTGTGACCTAAAAAAACCCAGTAAGTCTTGCCACTGGGGGCACAATGTTTGTCAAGTATCTTCTATACTTCATAATATAATTGTTTGTCCAAACTTTCATTATAGATTTGTAATGTTTAGTTACATTGGTCAGCACAAATTTCAAGGTCAAAGGTCATCACATAAAAGTATTATAGGTATATAATTATGTAAACATATATGGTCAGCTAATAAATATGCAAGTTAGGTCTAAAATATATTTTTGTAAAAATGTTTCAAAAATCTTCTCGAAAATTACTGAGCCAATTGAGTTGAAATTTGTCATGTGAGTGTCTTGGGATGAGTAGATATAAGTTTGTTCAAGACAATTTGACTGGGTTATTAATATGCAAATTAGGTCTAAAATTAATTTTTTTGTAAAAATGCTTCAAAAATCTTCTGCTCCAAAACTACTGGGCCAAATGAATTGAAATTTGTTGTGTGGATGTCTTTGGGATGAGCAGATATAAGTTTGTACAAGACAAATTGAGTGGTTTATTAATATGCAAATTAGATGTAAAAAACAGAATTGTGGGTAAAAATGCTTCAAAAATCTTCTCTAAAACTACTGGGCCAATTAAGTTGAAATTTCTTGTGTGTGTCTGATTTTATGAGCAGATGTAAGTTTATTCAAGACAGGTTCATTGGGTCGTTGCTCTGCAAATTAGGTCTAAAATAGAATATTTGGTAAAAATGTGTTAAAGTCTTCTCTAAAACTACTGAGCCAATCGAGTTGAAATGTGTTGTGTAGGTGTCTTGGAATGAGCAGATATAAGTTTGTTGAAGACACATTGATTTGGTTATTAATATGTAAAAATAAGGGTAAAAATAGAATTTTTGTAACATGACTATAAAGTACTATATTTTACCAACTTTCTGTGTGAAATGTGTTCGTTAGTGTGTGTGAGTCATCATCACTTTGCTAAAGCGAAACTTCATAGTGGACAACAGAACCACTACTGGGGGTGTTATTCTGCAGTTATTGTTGAAAACATTATGACACAATGTGCCTTTGCAACCAAGACCAAGCCCTTAGCAACAGTGAAATGATGCATATTACAAAGATAACAACAGGAATGGGTAGGTAAGTGAATACGGATTCAAAAATATGGATGCAATATGCCTAGCAACAAGACTTCACCCATAACAACACCTAAATACAGTTGTGCTACAATGACATTGGCACTATATTCTAAAAAAGTTAAATAGACAGACCAAGTTTATTTTTGCAGAACACCGAAAAAAATAATCGTTAAGAATAATCTTTATTGTACATACATGCAGGAAGTGACTTGTAAACAGTTAACACAGCTAACCACTAGTAAGGCATAACCAAAAAAATTGCGTGGTTCCAATTACATTCAATTTTAAAATAGGTGGGGTAAGTAAATTTTTTTTTTTTAATTTTATTATATTTGTTTTCATGTGTGAGGTTTTCCATTGTTTTCAATATGGTCTCAGTCTGTGCTGTTTATTTCTTCCTATCAGATGTACAGCCATTACAGAATAGTTTTATATTGTCTTTTTTAAGTTGATGTCAGTTTGTGCACCCACTATTTCTTGTGAGATTTCACGATTTTCGCAATGTTATTGTTATTTTTCGCAAATACGTAAAAACAAAATTTAGGGTCGGCGTGAAAAAATAGGTGGGGGTCGGGTAACCGAAACCAAAGAATGTTTTTTATTTGGCCTAATCAAGCTTTTAATGCATGGTGACATTTCAATATATGGAAAAGTACATATTTATGCACAGACTAGAGATGTGATTAGCCTAGGGGATTACCTGTGTTTATTCAAAGTTAATTTACAATTGTATTCAAGCAATATGAACAGACCTAAAGGAAAGTTGCTTAAATCCAAAATAAATACTCATTACTTATCAGTAAGGTCAATTAACAAATGGCAGAGTTTTTGTGTTGTATCTTAATTCTTAGTTAAGAGTCATGTTATGAGTGGGCCATACAGAAGTCTCAATAAATTGGAAACAATCCAGTGCAAAAATGCAATACCGCAATCATCATCATTGAGACATTACATTTTGATCAAGTTCATTATTGATAAGCCTCTTTCACATTGCTTCCTCAACTCTGGCAATCTCTAGTAGATGATACTTATGTTAGTCATGCATTTTTGGTTTGACTGCAGGGGGACCCAGGCTAGTAGTAAGAGGGAATTAATATTATTCCATAGTAGATGGAGATATTCTGGTAATCTTTGGATTGTGGAAAATTATTCTATTAATTTCACAACATTTCAAAAAACAACAGGTTTACAGGGGGATAAGATGAATTTAACCATTTTAGGTTAGAGTTATTGCTCACAACTATTTTATGGTGAAATTATTGCTCATAGTATTTACTGAAGCCTACTTACATTTACTTTTTTGTTCAAGTTCATTATTAGGAGTATTCAGAAATTATTGTTTTATTGATCTCATTAAACCATTAACAATTTTATGAGGTACTTAACATAATGTAACGAGTGTGTGTGAATGGCACTACAATTAATCTCTCCTTGAGGTTGCTTGGAAACATTGTTTACATAACTTTAACAGTGTATAACAGGTTGGTTCAAGGTAAACTGTCTGTCTGTCTGTCTGTCTTGTAAGTGATTTTGGTATAAATGAACTTTACCTATCGAACTACTGGAGAAGAAATTTGGTTATAATTCAGAAAGTGTTACTGTTAGTCTGCAAATTGTGAATGTGTCATACATATGTAATTGGCCCTAGCAACCATGACCACGCCCTTAGCAACAGTCACATGGGATGGGTAGGCGATTGAGTAAACATTATTGTAAAATATGTAAAATGTGTAAATGCCCTTAGCAATAAAGGTAAACAATGACATAATGCCAAAATAACACTGGTGACGGTAAGGTAAATGGATGAGCATTGCAAAATTGTATGTAGATATGCCTAGCAACAAGACCACACCCATAGTAATATTAAATTATTGTGTATATTGCAGATATAACACCATGTATGAGAAGGCACGGGAATACACATTCAAAGAATGTATGCAAACATGTATAGCACAAAAGACCACATAATCATTACAGAAAATTAATGTGTTCTGTCAACAGTTGTGCTAAAGCACCATTGGCGCTTTTGTCTATCAGAGTAATGATACTTTGTTTCTGGGAGATTGAGAACTCTCTTTGTTCAAAAGCCGTATTGAAGGAATCCACCACCTAAGCATTCAGTAATGGCCAAAAATGTTTATAGAAAACTCTACTGTTATCCCACCATTTGCAGACGATGTATTAACTGTCATCGTGGCTAATGTATTAAAAAGCTCTCTGTTGCAAGATGGTATCAAGTAATTCCTGAGATTCTGTATCAGGGTCTCCTAGCATTACATTCTTCCTCCCCAAATGGCTGGACCTCGTATAAATTTGAGTAGAAAGATCTGATTCCTGATACAGTTTATGTTAGCTGGTTAATGATTACATTATGGTCTTTCTTCAAGTGCGTGGCTTGATACATTCATTTCTTTTTGTGATGCTTTTCTAAGTTCAGGAAATACTTAATCTTCCCCTTCCCCCTTTTGATACCAGGTAGATCTCAAGCAAGGTAGATTGGCGAGGTAGAGCTCATTGGGGGAAATGGAAATCTTCCTCTGTAATTAGGCAATCCTGTTTTCCAGATCAACAATGTTTTGTTTACAATGTTTAGTTTTTTTTCTTGCTATACTGGATGGTCTGATCTTAAGTTTAATTAGGTCCCACTTTATTCTATTATCCCCTGTCACTGCAATTTCTCCTGACCAATACCTTATATTATATAATGGTCACTCAGTCTACTAAGTATGGCAGGTGCAAAGGATATTTGTGTATTATGTCAATCATGACATGATTGTAACACGAAACTTGTTTTATTCAAAATTATGCAAATGAGGTTGACCATGTACCATCACATCTAAATCAATCCATCATAATTAGCACAACTGAACTGAGGTTCAGTATTGCTATAGGGATCACCTGGCGTCTGTCTGTCTGTCAATATGTGTGTCGATGTGTGTGTGTGTGTAAACAACTTAAAGTCAAAACCCGCTGAACCGATTGCCATGATATTTGGTGGGTCCATTACCTTGGCTGTCAAGTTGGGAAATTGTTCAAATCCAAATGTTCTTACCATCGGTTTCAGATTTGGGTAAAAACATGATATTTTTGATCAAAAAACTTAAACTCAGAAACTACTGGGCAGATTATGCTGAAATTTGGGTGAAACGTTTTTCAGGGTGTTTTTACTGTCACCGTTTTTAATGGTCCCATCTGTGATATGCAAATTAGGGCTAACAATGTGTCTTTTGGTCAAATATCTATAATTCCAAAACCACTGAGCAGACAGGGCTGGAATTTAATGGGAATGCATCTAGGGATGTATGGATGAAGAAATACTAAGGATACAATGATTCCATGAAAGATATGCAAATTAGGTGTAAAAATGGCCTTAACAACCATGACCACACCCTTACCAACAACCAAATTGCAGTATATTTTGGTCAAACAAGTCAGTAAACATTCAAAGATTGTATGCAAATATCCATAGCAACCATGACCACACCTATAGCAACAGCCAAACGGTCGTGTATTTCACAGATAACAACAGGGATTAATAGACAAGTGAAAAAACTTCCATAAAATGTGTGTAAATTTATTTAGCAACAAGGCCACGCCAAATGATCACGTTTATTGCAAAGATAACAACAGGAAGTAATAGACATGAATAATTATTTTTAAATTGCCTAGCAACAAGACCACACCCATACCAACAGCCAAACGATTGCATATATTGCAAAGATAACAGCATGGTTGGATAGGCAACTGGATAATCATTCAGCAAATGAACACCTATATCTAGCATGGTTCAACATGTGGATAAACATTTTTTTAAGACTGTACAGTTGTGCTACAGTGCCATTGGTTAAAATGTTTACGACAAGTTTAATACCATTATGAAAGTAAATTTTGGCGTATCTGATTGTTGGTTGACTGCGTGCGTGACCTCTGGGGGTGAGGAAGTCCTAGGGATCTCCCCTAGCAGAACTAGAGTTTGTGTGTGTCTACTAAGGCAATTTGTAGATTAGTTGTAGCCTTGAAGGTAATATTTCTAAGTTTCGAAAAGCTAAAGTTTATGTAAGTTTTAAATGAGTTTCACATGCATAACACATACAAAACGGTCCATGTAGTGTCCATAACATTGGTATAGTGACATTACCATTATAGATATAGTAAAGTCACTGGTATGTTAGAGAATTTTAGGTGCTAATACCTACAATGTATAATACAAACTGAAGTCAGATGAGATGTGGTGATTTGTATTAGTGTCAATAACATGTACCGGGTAGTGTCCAAAATAGAAAATGTACAATGTGTATTAATCCCTTTATATTGAAGAATAGAACGTGACATGGTCTGTAACTTGTGTGGTAGGTAATACATTATGTATTATGTATAGTTATGTATATCACTCTTGATAAAATAATATTAAAGAATACAGATAAGAAACAGGGACACGAATATATGGTATACCATAATTCCAACAAAGTCATGCCATTGCCATTTTTTTTAAATGCTACCCATGCCAAATGAATTTCCAGAGAGTGAAGGTGATTTTTGTATAATCTTATCTAGTGAGAACTAAGATTGAGACAGCAAATTACAAATGAGTGGTTGTGTGTGTGCATTCTGCATTTTGTCAACAGGCAGGGTCCAGCTCACTGTCGTCGGCAGCTGTGGGACCCAACAGTCACTCACAATTACCGACCTTACTCATTAATCAATCTATATAATAATAATAATAAGACTTAGGAAACATTTCAAGAAAATATTTGTATATTCACACAAAGTGATTAAAATAATATTTATTGATATAATACATCGCAATATTATAAAAGGGGAATTAATAAATTTGTATCCTTTGATTATAGGAAGAATGGACAAGTCTACATTATGGAGCTTGGAAGGGGCATTTGGATATCTGTAAATTGTTGCTGGAAGCTAAGGCCCAAGTAAATTCAGTAACTGACGTAAGTTGATTTTAGATGACTAATATCTTATTTATCTACTCTGTGACGTGTACAATGTGACATCAGAGAATATTTGACTGCAATTTGTCAAGTTGATAAGGTAAGTACTTAAACATATTTTCATAAAAAACCAGCTACCCTTACAAAAAGGTTTTATAGAACTTTTGTAGACTATTATAGAAATTCTGAAGTACTTTTAATTAGTTGGATTTTTACATGCTTTACGCAAATTCGTCTATAGAAGTTTTATAGACTTTTTTTTTTAAAGATTTGCATATAATTCTCTATAAAGTTAATCATCTGCCATAGTTCTAAATCTGATAGATATTTTGTTAAAGTAGTTTTAATCTTGACAGTCTTACAACTATTTTGTAGCAATTTCAAGCATATATCATAAACATCTTCTGCCTTTACAATAAAAATGTTATAAAAATGAAAAGAATATTAAATATATCTAATTGTGTTTGGCTAAAAAACCTACGAGCCTGCCAGTATTTGGTGCTCAATTGTTCATCACTGAATTAGTCAATATGGAGTAAATCTGTGAGGTACCATGTGAATTGGAAAATCTGAGCGTGTTTCTTGACAAAACTTCGTCAAAAGCTCTCTGAATCAGGCACACTATTTTATTTTCAATACGATCATCAAGTTACTATGACATCCATGTTTCATCATGGGTGTTCTCATAGACCCTATAGCATGGCTTTAGGGTCAAGTGCTACTCACTTACTCGGCTATTAAAAATTCATTTGCTCTGGCATGCGTAATAAAGGTTGACGTTTGGCGCCACTGTATATTGAAACATGGCTTGGAAAAAAAGACTATGTAGGGAAAATACAACAAATCGAGATCAGCAGACCTGTAGGGAGAGGACTGTGTATAAAATGGCACTCCTCTGAGACCTCCAAACCCAAACCCAAACTCACACTGTTACATGTATCTCATATTTCATACCGTATCGCACAAAATAGATACTATGGATTACTATCGTCCCTGCTCATCTGAGGAACCACTGTTAATCCCTATGAGGTCTGAGGAACCACTGTTAATCCCTACAAGGTCACTTGAAAACACATTATTTTTGCACAACTAAAAAATAAGATATTACCAAGCTTTAGACATGGTAACATATCCATATGTCTGTCTTTCTGTCTGTGCATAAATTTTAATATCTGAAACTAGTGGGACTAAATTGATGCTTGGTGGGGATGTAGTTTGTAAAAATTGGACGTGAATTGATAAAATTTATTTTAAAAATGGATGTGAATTGATAAAATTTATAAAGATATATAATAATAAAAATTTAAATAAATAAAAAGTGAAACAAAATTTTCCAACAATAACAACTAATATGTTATTTGACATGCTAACATATACACACATAATCGAATTTGGTCAAAAAATCCCCAAAAGTAACAAAACAGGAATGATTTTTCTAAAATAGATAAATTTCGACCTCAAAAAAACAGGACTGTAAATCTTGCCACTAGGGGCGCAATGTTTGTCAATAAAACAGGCTGTACTTGCAAATGCAATTTGTGTGTGAATTTTCAGGATAGATTTATGATATAGGGTAGTTGCATTGGTCAGTACAAAATGCAAGGTCAGTGGTCACCATATAAAGGTATTATAGGACAGTTTCAGGTATATATGCAAATATATTTATTAATATTAAAAAAATACAACTTTTAAGGAAAGGAAATATCATCATTACACCTTGGAACCTTGTACATCCTAGCAGGATGTGTACATCATATTGCTAGGATGTAACCACATCCTAGTGCTAGGAAGAAGAGCACAGCTATGTACCACCTATGTGCCTCACAATCCCTTGAAAGGGTAAATTTTTTCACAGCCCTGGTACATGGTTGTGAAAAATATGCTTGTTGGATGTATGTGGAATACCTTCCCTGTGCCAAGACTATTTTGCACATCCGAGTACCATATCTGTGTATACTGCATACCGAGCACACAGTTGTGCACATACATGTAACAGCTATGGTGGAATAATACCCTGTAGCAACCGTTTTGTTCATATCTGACTAGCATTGCTTACATAGCTGGTACATGGCAGTGGGAAATACCTATGTTACAGCTATGCTAACATAGCTGGTGCATGGCTGTGGGAAAAAGCACTTGTACATGGAAGTTGTAAAAACATAATTAATTATGCTGCATTGCTATTTTTTCACATCCATGTTACATAAATGTTGCCATACCAGTGTCATACATCTGTCAAATCTAGGTACAGTATTTTACACCTAGTGTGTTGGCCAGAGCTGTTACAGAGATATTGTACACATAGCTGGTACAGCCCCAGTGGCTCCACTGAAATATGGTACAGCCATTTGCACAATGCTGTCCCTAGGTATATGAATGTTACAGGGGTGTGCAAGGTTCACTGTGTATGCTGTTAGGTAAATTAAACTATAGCTGCACAGTAAATTTGGTTTTAAAAAATCACACAAATAACAAAATGGCATGAGACCAAATCATTTTGGCTTGGCCTCTCTGACTTTGCCTGTACTAAAAAATGGGCTTAATTAAGATAATATGAGATACATGTTGTGTTTTATGTCTTTGCTATTATTTGTTGTTGTTATGGTTTCATTAATGATATACACAAGGTGTTAAAATGACCTATGTATTGCCAAATATACACCAACACATATATCTATGGCTTGAATATAATATATACACCTGTTTTGACCCTTCCCAAATCGTTATAACTTGTCTTTTTAGCTCCGCTGTCAGCGAAAGCTGAAAGCGTAGCTTTAGGTATAGGTGTGTATTAAGGTATAGAGTATAGGTGGAATCATTGGTGTCCGTCAAATATTTATATTTTCATCATCTTCTCCGAAAGTGACAGTCAGAATTCTTCGATATTTGGTGTGCATGTTCCCTTGGGGGAGGCTATTCAGATTTGTTCATGCCAAGTTGATCTGTGCTATTTTCAATTTTTTATGATTTTTTTTCTCAAAAAATGACATTTTCATCATCTCCTCAAATACTACCTGTCAGATTGCTTTGATATCTGGTGTGTTGATGCGCAGGGGGGTAGCTTACTCAGATTTGTTAATTTCAAGTCAGCACATCTTCATTTATATTTTTTATGATTTTTTTCTTGTAATTTAACAAAAAAAATTAGTATGTTAATGAGCATTGTGACCGACGCCATATTGGAAATCAGTCGACGAGACTTTAAGTAAACTGCCACTTTTCAAAAGACACTAATGACAAGTGTTTGTTCGAAACAGGGTTGCAAATCCAAATTCGGCACCCCTTCTACATAATCAGCCAGTCCGCAACATCCTCTTTTGCATACAATCTATCCTCCATATAGCTACTGTTACACTTTGAATGGCTGCTCACGGGCCTTATTTTTTGGTATTTTCAACTCGCCGTAACTTTCACTAGAGTCCCCCATTTTAGATACTAAAAACGCCTAAACCTCAACTGACATCTCTTCTTTCATGCCAACAAAATGAATTTTGGCATTACATTTCAGAATACCGATTTTCCGACGAATTCGGGACACATATTTGAGGCCTTGAAATTTTGACCCGGCCTTCGCTCGAGTCATAGTTTCCTCAATACGGACCGGAAAGTTTACAAATTTCACAAAAAGATGGATTTTTATGTGTTTTAAATAACCATGGCAAGTAAATTTAGTAGGATCGTTGTGTAATGGTCCAGACCGTTCAAGAATTTTCGGTAGAAAACGACTGATTTGACCCAGAAGTTGAAGCTTGCTTCGTCTGACCGGGCGATTTTCCACAACAAGCAGCAAGCAACGTGGGTACTCACTAAAATCACACTTCAGACCCACTATAAAAGTTTGATGTTTTCAGATAATATGCAGGGATCTGCCGACGCCGGTTGGCACCGGTCGCTAGTGTCACAATTTGGTTACCATCGACCCCCCACACTCACTTTAATAATTGTACTTTCATTTTCTGCCCACATGGTCGCATTGATTTAAAAGATAATGAAGTATTAAAGTGTCTTTGGAAAAGAACAATGTAGACGACCATTAATTACAATAATGACAAATACTCGACTATTTATAAAGTCGAAGTGTGAACTGACAACAGCTGACGCTATACACATTGATATCCACATGTACAGTACGTGTGAATTACAGGGCAAACACGATGCTGCAAACTTTCGACTAGCATTCTTCAGCGTCGTCAAAAAAATATAACAGCTGCATATACCTTTTTATAAAGTGTTGACGTTGTGTCCGATCATTAGTTTTCTGTTCAATTTTACTCTGAAAACACTTTTACTTAGTAGTTTGACATCGTACATAGCACGACGATGAAAACGCGTAATTTCAAAAATGGTGGGTGGTGACGTCACAAACTATTGCGATGTCTCACGTATCCTGAGATTTCGTCTAAACGTGATGTGTATGTGTGGATATACGCAACTTGAAACTGCAGTCATATTTAGTTTGATTGAAACAACTTTAGATTTTCTGAGAAAACTAATCAAAAACTGTGATTGAAAAAAATCGATGTGCAAAGATTGAGATTAGAGTTATAAATCTGTAGAGAAAGAAAAGTTGGTTTATTAATACAATGGAATGATGAAAAAAATGGCCGAGTCTGCTGACAGGCGCAGGTCACAAGACACTCCGTAAATTTAAATATTAGACGATGTTATGTCTACTACAAGTTGAATGTTGTTGACAAATAAGCTTATGGACAGTGTTTTTGGTAAATTTGTTAGAAAATTGAAATTCGAATTGCCTCAAAATTATTTTAGATCCCTATATTCATTCATTATTAAAATTTTCCAGGGTTAAAGCTGTAAGACACTGGTATTATTTATAGCCAACCTCAAAATTTCTCTGTGTGTGTGTATGTGTGTGTATATGTGTGCACATTTTCCAGTCATTATTTTTCTGAGATTTTGTGTAATTTTCATAACAGTAAATTTTTTTATAACATGGTGACTATGGTATAAAAGTACAATACATTACCAACTTTCTGTGTAAAATGTGTTTTATAGTGAGACATCATATGAAATCACTAACCACTTTATTACATCGCTAAGATTTGTTTATGACATGATGATTCCTCAGAAATATTCAAATTAGGGCTAAAAATGTGTCTTTTTGGTCAAAAACCTATAATTCCAATTTAATTTAACACGGACGCATCTGTTGGTGTATAGATGAAGAAATATTAACCATGTAATGTTCTCATTAGCAATATGCAAATTAGGTGTAAAAATGTGAATTTTGGTCAAAAATTTATATCTCAAAAAGTACTTGGTCAATGAGACTGAAACTTGGTGAGATATTTCTAGAAGTGTTATTCTGCAGGTTTTCCTCAAAATATTTTGACACAATTGGCACTAGCAACCATGACCACGCCCTTAACAACAACCAAATGGCACTATATTTTGATCAAATAACAACACCATCTGGTAGGTACGTGAGTAAACATTCGAAAAAGTATGCAAATATCCATAGCAACCATGACCACGCCCATAACAACAGCCAAACAGTAGTGTATTTCACAAAGATATCAACAGGGATTAATAGACAATTGAATAAACATTCAGAAATGTATGCAAATGTGCCTAGCAACAAGACCACACCCATAGCAACAGCAAATTGATAATATTATGCAAAGATAACAATAGGGATTAATAGACAATTGAATAATCATTCAAAAATGTATATAGATTTGCCTACAAACAAGACCATGCCCATAGCAACAGTCAAATAATCACGTATATTGTAAAGATAACAAGAATTATAGACAAATGAATAAGCATTCTAAAATATATGCAAATGTTCCTAGCAACAAGACCACACATAGCAACATCCAAATGATCACATATATTGTAAAGATAACAACAGGGATTAATAGACAACAAATGACCACCTATACCTCGAATGGCTCACCGTGTATTACACATTTTTAAAACTGTATGGTACAGTTGGGCTACAACACCATTGATAGATTTGATAGATTTAATAGTGTACTAGAAAGCTAAGAACTTTCAAAACGGTCATATGAATGTGTTTTGTTGTAGTTAAAAAAGAAAAGAAGAGGAAACCATGTCAGTGTCTGTTACTCAATAAATAGTAGAGAACTAAAACACTAAATATAATGTGATCTGATCATCAACATCTGTTACACAGTATGTACAGGAAATGATTTTAAATACTAGTAATCAAAGGCAAGGGTTTCAATCCCCAGGTCATACATCAGTGTTTATCTTATCAGTTGAATCAGGAGGATTACAAAGGATTATTCTTTGGTTCTAGGCCAGACAACTGGTATTTAATAACACCTAACTTGTAATCCTAGGTCAATGTGGGGTGAATTGTAACAATATATGAAGTTTCAAATTGTGACTTGGATTTAGTCACTTGTAACTTGTATTCATTCTCTTTGCTTACAAATAATTTCCTGTACATGCAATAACAAAGAACTGTCAAATGAATTGTAAAAACAATGTTGAATAGTGTCAGTAATTTATTTCATATTTTACCTCACATTACATTATAAATAACAAAATTTTTATAGCTTTAATATACTATTGAAATTAATTGTACAGAACTGATATTGAACAATTTTTATGTCCTAATGAAAAATTTACAACAAAGGGGAGATATCTAATCAAATGTACTAATTCATTTTAAACTGAGAATATTAAAAAAAAAACTATTCTTTGTAGTACTTGTTTTTCCATTTCTTCTTTACATTATTGTCCAGTGCAAGTACACACTACTGTTGTTCAGTGAGGCAAGTTCAAATTTTAACAACATGGATTTCAAATATACAAAGAGGTTACCTGTCTGGCCTCCTGTAATTTCAAATTATGTGCAAATTACATCAGTCACCGGCATCATGGAACAATAAAGCTATGATTATGGATATTTATAATCGAATAACAATATGGGATACAAATTGTGTAATGTACAATGATGTATCATTAGTATATTACGTACGCATAAGCAATGTATGTGCATGAAAGGTGAGCGAACGATCGTGACTGTATAGTTTTGCAATAAAGCTTACTGATGATGTGTATTTTCAGTGTTCACCACCTCCCTTTGATGTAATAATCTTCAGATTCAACGAAAGTATCAATACAAACACTTGAATCTCCTGACAACCTAGTCTTTCTCACTGTAGAACAACATTGGGTCGTGTGCCGAACCGTAGCTTCCTGCTTTACCTTACATCGATGTTGGTGGCGCAATTTCAAAACAAAGCGCGAGCACGAGTAGACGACCGATTGATATCCGTTGCTAGCTCGGAAGGACGCGGAAGCACTCACTCATATTCAATATGTTCCCTCTCCTGAGAACGTCATGGAGGGCTCTCTACTGTCGCCGCCAAGACCTCTCACTAAATCCATTTCGACGAGCGAATCAGGTTGCGAGATTGGTGTTCGAAATAGAGGAAGCAAGCTGATTCGGTGAGAGTCAGAGGTCCTAAGGGGTGAACCATTAATTGATTTCGAGGGGGGGGGAGTACAAAAGTTGTCAGCAAGTGGAGGAAAACAAATTGATCCCATAATAGCTTGAGAAAAAAAATTGTTCAAACAGACAGAAAGTAAAAAAAATATTGTTGTGATGTGCTGAAATCAGCTAAATTTGGGCGGTAAGAAAAGGAAGGAGACTCCGAACACCATCAATATTAAATAAGTTTATGACATTGCGTTTACCATATAACCACAGGGTTGTTAATTCAAGTTTGTTAATAAGTGGAAGCATTTTCCAAAGCTGATTATTTTGTTAAATTGGTATGATAAATTGGTTTAAAGTTCAGTTAGCCAAGTGACCGGTTTGTCAAGGTTATTGACCCTGGTATAAGGGTAGGTTAGCAGGGAAGACATTGGCGATAAGTCCCCTGGTCGATACCTAGTTTACCGTTATTTTAAGACGTTTGGGACCGGCTGTTGGGGTCCTTCATCAGTCGCAGTTATGTCCAACAAGACAGCATTCTCGCATTTGTTTGGCTAAAAATTTAATATTGTTCCTCAAGCAGAGATGCTAGTATTTCAATCACATTATGATCAGCAAGGCTATTTTCAGCCTTGCTTTTAGAGGCAGAAGACTTCAGTTTAGTTGTGAGAAGTATGTCTTTAAGATTTCTGTTTTGTTCTATTCTGTGCTATGATTGGTTTGGTCAGGTAGAGTTGGTTCAAGGTTACATAATTTTCTAGCAGTTCCCAATGTTTTGTTAATGCGCCTTTTAGTTTAGACGCTTTGATGTTGGGACTATATATGTTGTTTTGAAGACTAGAGGAATCTCTTGAGTTGGTGTCTGATTTTATAAATGTCTCCCTATTCTCATAATGGACCCAACGAGCAAATCACTTCTGATTTATTGTATCCTCTTGTCTCAATTTGTTTATGAAGAATTTCAATTTGTTTTGGAAATCTTCTTCGTTACTGCACGTTCATACCTCATTGTTTCAATTTAATAACAACCATCAAAGCCTGAATTTGGGTGACATGTGTTTGGGTGTCTGTGGAGGTACTGAAAAGTGTCAGTTGGTTTGGTGTAGTCTGGATGACCAGAATGTGGTTTCTATAACCACACATTGTATAAACCCTTATGATTGATATTGTATAGGAGGAACTACACTAGTTTGGTACGAGTCTTGATATCCAACTTTTTGGTTTGTTTGAACCTATGACCTTTGAAAATCACCAAATCATGGCATACCACTTCTGTTTCTGAGCTGACCGACGAAACTTTTCATGTTGGGTGCATTTCATTTATCTTTTCACTCAAAATATTAAGTTCGGTTTGTGTGCCATTGAATAGCATGAATATGACATCTCTGAAACGTGTCCAAAGTGATATTTTATCCATGTATGTTTCAATAATGCGATACCCAAGTTTGTGGAATGAGATGTCAGCTATCTTTGGAGAACTTGGTGAGTCCATACTACAAACACATGTTTGTTTGTAGACATCTACAAACAGAGGCTACTAGAGGAAAACCATTGTTTGTATTTTCTCTTGGATTTATTTATAATTTACCAAAGTGTTCAAAGTGTGTTTCGAGTGTTTGTCTTGAAAATTTTCTTCTATCCATATTGGGAGATTATTCTCAAGATTTTATTTGTTGAAACTATAGTTTAGTGGTTTGGTAGTTCTCTTTTTGGAGGATGTGGTGGCCCTGAAAAGGGCCGTTAGTAATAAAGGGAAGGGGATTCCTAACACTATCAATATTAAATAAGTGTATGACATTGCGTTTACCATATAACCAACTGTGGGTTGTTCGATCAACTTTGTGGAAGCATTTTCCAAGGTTGGTTCAAACTTGATTATTTTGTTTGGTAATAATAAATTGGTTTAAAGTTCAGTTAGCCAAGTGATTAGTCAACTCCTCGTGGATTCTTTTTACCATCTATCTATCTTAAATAGAAGCATGGATTGTTAACTGCTACTTATTGCTACTTACACAGAACAAGTTAGTTGTGAACCAGTGACATGTAGGTTTATACAGGGAACATCCTAGGACATCCTAGTGCTAGGAAGATGAGCACAGCTATACCAGCTGTGTGCGTCATGGCCCTGTTACAGGGTATATTTTTCCACAGACCTGGTACATGGTTGTGAAAAATAAACCTGTTGAATGGATGTGGAATACCGCCTCTGTGCCATGGCTGTTTTGCACATCCCAGTACTGCATATCTAGCACACAGTTGTGCACATGCAGTGTACATGTAACAGCTATGGCGGAATAATACCCTGTTACAGTAGCAACCCGTTTGTTCATATCTGACTAGCATTGCTCAAATAGATGGTACATGGCTGTGGGAAATACCTATATTACAGCTATGCTAAAATAGCTGGTACATGGCTGTGGGGAAAAGCTCTTGTATATGGATGTTGTAAAAGCCTATGATGCATTGCTATTTTTCACATCCATGTTACATTGATGTTGGCATACCAGTTACAAATCTAGGTATGTTTACACCTAGTGTGTTGGCCAGAGTTGTTACATGGATATTGTACACATAGCTGATACAGTCCCTGTGGCTCAACTGAGCTGGTACAGCTATGTGCACACCCCTGTCCTAGGCATGTGAATGTCACAGGGTGTGCAAGGTTCCCTGTGTAGTTATGAACCACACATTACAAAATTGGTAACCGAGAAAAAAATTTCATTGCTTCTGCATCTGGAAAAATAATTTAATGCAGGATTGACAATAGAAAAAAATTGCTGTCACAGTGATGGGGACAAAAATTGCTGCCATACCTATTTCCTCCTCCCCCCCCCCCATATCAAATGGTTCTCCCCTAAAAGCCGCCATCCATGGAGTTGTCAGATATGCCTAGCATTCACCTTTCAACAACTGGTAATGCTGACATACAACTTCACAGCCTTTATTTGGAGTTGAAGCAATCAACAATGGATGACGAGAATACAATGTGGAGAAAATAAATCTGTAGCGGTAAGTTTTTTTTCGTGTGTATTACATGTAACTCAAATTTCCTATATAGGTACTACATATAGTTTCATCATCAATCTACATTGTCATTTTAGAACCGAATATGACAGCAGACCATAGATTGACCAATCAAATTTTTCGTCAGTTTTGATATGGTGTTGATTGATACTTGCGTGTCACCTAGAAATTCGCTTATTTTGATTTTGATAATGAAACCAAGCTGGTCACTATGGCTTTATATGTGATATCTTGTTTATGTTTGTAATGTAACAAAGTTAGAAATTTGGCAGTAGATTTATCAATGTTGAACACTGAATGAGATAACTATCTAAATCAGAAATAAGGTTATATAATAACTTTTATTCATGCAACTACCGTTATATCACTCTAGTAATGTAATGGTTGAGTTGTTACAATGTAGAGATCATACAGTGATGGATCAATGCATCATCACCACCACCACCACCACCACCATCACCACAATCATCATCATCATCATCATCATCATCATCATCATCATCATTTGGTACTGTTGATGTAGGTCAGTGACCTGTACAAAGTTTCATTTGGTGAGATGTAAGTGTCAATCAAGTGTGAAGTCTCCACGGCTGTAGTTTCTGAAATATGGGTCAATGGTATAGTTATACTGAAATGGTGCTGATTTCCAGTATTTATGAAGTCTTGATTTGAAACAATCAATGGTCGGTGTATTCACAACATCTTCAGACAAATTATTCCAAGGTCGGAAGACTCTATAAGTGAAAAATTTACTCTATAAGTGAAAAATTACCGGCAAACTTGAAAGAGTGACCACGAGTTGAAGGGTTCACTACAATAGTGAGGGAGATTGAGTTTTGTAGAAACCATGTGTGTATTTATAAACTTCAATTATCGCCGCGAACACATCTGTAAGTTAAACTTGGTAACTTCAAGGCTTTTAGTCTGTCAAGTTATGATAAATCTTTCATTCCTGGGATCAATTCTGTAGCTCTTCTTTGTACTGATTCGATGGTGTTGATTTGACCAAAGATAAGTAAGAAGACTTTTTGTCTGTGATTTGATTTGATTTATATGGTGTCCAAACTGAATAAACATATTCAAGGTGACGTCTGATTAGTCTAGGATACAGAAAAATAAAAGTATCATTGGTCGAGAAACTTGAAAATCCTTCATACTATTCCCACTAGGCGGTTTTCTGTTTGTACAATCTCGTTTATGTGTCAAAGATTAGTTTAGATTTCAACTCGACCCAGTTTCAACTCACTCCAATTTCAGTGCATCAGATGTGTGGGCCGATTGCTTGTTTTTTTTTTCATTATGTGTTTCACGATGGATGGATAAACCAAGTACAAAGTCAAGACATAGTGGATGCATGATGTTCTATGCTGTAACGTCTTTTACATGTATAACTAATGATAATAACCGTATGTGACTTTTACTGTTGTGCTGTTAATTTTTTCACATTCACCATAAACGGTTATGTTTTGGGTGTGAACTATAAAAAATCCTATGAGAAAATGTGATTTGACATCAGAATGTGGAGTCATAATGTGAAAGTTTTAGATTCATCAGAATGTGAACATAAATTCAACAAAGTTCCATGTTCCTATCACCTCCTGTCTTTTACAATATTATGAAGTGAAAGTGAAGTACTGTGATTTAAGAGTTTAGATTTATAATACCTCTCTTTCACTGTCTTGTCTCAAAAGGAACATGACATGTAAGAAGCATATAATTTTGTTGAATTTATGTTTTACATCTGAAGAATCTAAAACACTCAGAAACATCGTGTCTCTATAGTTTATTGTCAAGTTACACTTTTTCATTGACTAATTAATAGAATTAATGAAATTGTGTTGTCACCCCCAAAACACTCAATTTGGGTCAGTATGAAAAAAACACACACCATGAACAAATGTATACATAATCACATTTCTGAAAATGTATAGTTTCAGATAGTTACCATCATTATTTACTGAGCATCTTTCATTTTAATGTAGGTCATCAATGTGACTAGAAACACAGTATGCATGGTGTTGGTTGATACTACTCAAATGAAGCTCGGTAGAGCCATTACCAGTAGTCACTCTTTCTGTTGTTGTGTCAGGTATTATGAAGTCATCAATACATTTATCAATTACTATTTTTATGTACTCTTTCATGTTCAAGTCATTCAGCATTATGATGGTCACCACAATGAATGTACTTGCTCTTCTGTGCTCTTGTGGTCAATTCAGCACCACCAAAGTGAATCTCACCACATTGTTGATCAGCCTCATTGGAGACAGTGGCCACAAAGTCTTTACTAATTGGGATAAATCACATTGACTTAAGGCAATTGATGGGGAGAATGGGCGCCATCTGTTCATCCATCATTCTGCCTGTTCATCCGTAATATGTCATTTCTCAGACATGCAATATGCTGCTTCATTCATATAGGTGACCACATATCATGTGGTACATAATTATGCAACTCACTTTGTTTTGCGATATATGCAAATTTGACCAAATGACGGCCATATTTTTAGTTCAAAATCCATATTTACTGCATAACTCAAAACTGTAATACCCAGACAGTCCATTCAAGGCATGTATGCTGATAACTAAAACCTGATTTTTTGTTCTTCTTTAAATACAGAAAATGAGAAGACCATTTAGCTAGGGATGAGAAAAGACATTGTGGAACTATAAGTAAACATCCATCGAGATTCTACATCAAGGATGATACCATGTCTGCTTATATTCAGAAAGAAGACACAAACCCACATGGATGTGATGAAGGAATGACTTCAGTGATAGTCAAGGTCAACAGGAACATGAATACAATTTCTTTTCAAGACTGACGTGAATTAGCCAAAATATACAATCTTGAATTTTGACCAAAACCCATGACCATTTAATTTTCACTGGGAAATGCTTACCATACTACATTTGTTTTTTGATGTGTTACCAGTGTTGGCAAGAAATATATGTATTATGGACAATTAAGTTTCCACAGAGATTTCATTTATGAGAGGATACATGATTGAGTGTCAGAGTGAATTGATGGGGACAATAAGGAATATTTCATCACTATGGTACTCTGTAATATACACACTGCATCTAAGTATACGGTACTATATGATGTGTGATATCATAGTGTCTGTAATATACACACTGCATCTAAGTACGCTATGGTGTGTGATATCATAGTGTCTGTAATATACACACTGCATATAAGTACTCTATGGTGTGTGATATCATAGTGTCTGTAATATACACACTGCATCTAAGTACTCTATGGTGTGTGATATCATAGTGTCTGTAATATACACACTGCATCTAAGTACTCTATGGTGTGTGATATCAAAGTGTCTGTAATATATACACTGCATCCAAGTACTCTATGGTGTGTGATATCATAGTGTCTGTAATATATACACTGCATCTAAGTACTCTATGGTGTGTGATATCATAGTGTCTGTAATATACACACTGCATCTAAGTACTCTATGGTGTGTGATATCATAGTGTCTGTAATATATACACTGCATCTAAGTACTCTATGGTGTGTGATATCATAGTGTCTGTAATATACACACTGCATCTAAGTACTCTATGGTGTGTGATATCATAGTGTCTGTAATATACACACTGCATCTAAGTACTCTATGGTGTGTGATATCAAAGTGTCTGTAATATACACACTGCATCTAAGTACTCTATGGTGTGTAATATCATAGTGTCTGTAATATATACACTGCATCTAAGTACTCTATGGTGTGTAATATCATAGTGTATGTAATATACACACTGCATCTAAGTACTCTATGGTGTGTGATATCATAGTGTCTGTAATATATACACTGCATCTAAGTACTCTATGGTGTGTGATATCATAGTGTCTGTAATATACACACTGCATCTAAGTACTCTATGGTGTGTGATATCATAGTGTCTGTAATATATACACTGCATCTAAGTACTCTATGGTGTGTGATATCATAGTGTCTGTAATATACATACTGCATCTAAGTACTCTATGGTGTGTGATATCATAGTGTCTGTAATATACACACTGCATCTAAGTACTCTATGGTGTGTGATATCATAGTGTCTGTAATATACACACTGCATCTAAGTACTCTATGGTGTGTAATATCATAGTGTCTGTAATACACACACTGCATCTAAGCACTCTGTGGTGTGTGATATCATAATGTCTGTAATATACACACTGCATCTAAGTACTCTATGGTGTGTGATATCATAGTGTCTGTAATATACACACTGCATCTAAGTACTCTATGGTGTGTGATGTCATAATGTCTGTAATATACACACTGCATCTAAGTACTCTATGGTGTGTGATATCATAGTGTATGTAATATACACACTGCATCTAAGTACTCTATGGTGTGTGATATCATAGTGTATGTAATATACACACTGCATCCAAGTACTCTATGGTGTGTGATATCAGAGTGTATGTAATATACACACTGCATCCAAGTACTCTATGGTGTGTGATATCATAGTGTCTGTAATATACACACTGCATCTAAGTACTCTATGATGTGTGATATCATAGTGTCTGTAATATACACACTGCATCTAAGTACTCTATGGTGTGTGATATCATAGTGTCTGTACTATACATACTGCATCTAAGTACTCTATGGTGTGTGATATAGTGTCTGTAATATACACATTGCATCTAAGTAATCTATGGTGTGTGATATCATAGTGTATGTAATATACACACTGCATCTAAGTACTCTATCGTGTGTGATATCATAGTGTCTGTAATATACACACTGCATCTAAGTACTCTATGGTGTGTGATATCATATTGTCTGTAATATACACACTGCATCTAAGTACTCTATGGTGTGTGATATCATAGTGTCTGTACTATACATACTGCATCTAAGTACTCTATGGTGTGATATCATAGTATCTGTAATATACACACTGCATCTAAGTACTCTATGGTGTGTGATATCACAGTGTCTGTAATATACACACTGCATCTAAGTACGCTATGGTGTGTGATATCATAGTGTATGTAATATACACACTGCATCTAAGTTCTCTCTGGTGTGTGATATCATAGTGTCTGTAATATACACACTGCATCTAAGTACTGTATGGTGTGTGATATCACAGTGTCTGTACTATACACACTGCATCTAAGTACTCTATGGTGTGTGATATCATAGTGACTGTAATATACACACTGCATCTAAGTACTCTATGGTGTATGATATCATAGTGTCTGTACTATACACACTGCATCTAAGTACTCTATGGTGTGTAATATCATAGTGACTGTAATATACACACTGCATCTATGTACTCTATGGTGTGTGATATCATAGTGACTGTAATATACATTGCATCTAAGTACTCTATGGTGTATGATATCATAGTGTCTGTACTATACACACTGCATCTAAGTACTCTATGGTGTGTAATATCATAGTGACTGTAATATACATTGCATCTAAGTACTCTATGGTGTATGATATCATAGTGACTGTAATATACACACTGCATCTAAGTACTCTATGGTGTATGATATCATAGTGTCTGTACTATACACACTGCATCTAAGTACTCTATGGTGTGTAATATCATAGTGACTGTAATATACACACACTGCATCTAAGTACTCTATGGTGTGTGATATCATAGTGACTGTAATATACATTGCATCTAAGTACTCTATGGTGTATGATATCATAGTGTCTGTACTATACACACTGCATCTAAGTACTCTATGGTGTGTAATATCATAGTGACTGTAATATACATTGCATCTAAGTACTCTATGGTGTATGATATCATAGTGTCTGTACTATACACACTGCATCTAAGTACTCTATGGTGTGTAATATCATAGTGACTGTAATATACACACACTGCATCTAAGTACTCTATGGTGTGTGATATCATAGTGACTGTAATATACATTGCATCTAAGTACTCTATGGTGTGTGATATCATAGTGACTGTAATATACACACTGCATCTAAGTACTCTATGGTGTGTAATATCATAGTGACTGTAATATACACACTGCATCTAAGTACTCTATGGTGTGTAATATCATAGTGACTGTAATATACACACTGCATCTAAGTACTCTATGGTGTGTGATATCATAGTGTCTGTAATATACACACTGCATCTAAGTACTCTATGGTGTGTGATATCATAGTGTCTGTAATATACACACTGCATCTAAGTACTCTATGGTGTGTAATATCATAGTGTCTGTACTATACACACTGCATCTAAGTACTCTATGGTGTGTAATATCATAGTGACTGTAATATACACACTGCATCTAAGTACTCTATGGTGTGTAATATCATAGTGACTGTAATATACACACTGCATCTAAGTACTCTATGGTGTGTAATATCATAGTGTCTGTAATATACAAACTGCATCTATGTACTCTATGGTGTGTAATATCATAGTGACTGTAATATACATTGCATCTAAGTACTCTGATGTTTACAAATACAAGCAAACAAGTACACAAACAAACAAACACAAATAAACAAACAAAAACATTTAAACCGACAAATGAGTGCTCAATACGGTTAGTAGAGCGAATTATATACAGGTTTTGAAAATTTGAACAAAATTACATGCTATTGACCCTACAGAACTGTTTCGTGAGGTGCGTATTCCTTACTCAATTTCTACCCCTGATGAGTGAGGAATACGCACCTCACGAAACAGTTCTGTAGGGTCAATAGCATGTAATTTTGTTCAAATTTTCAAAACCTGTATATATATATATATATATATATATATATATATATATATATATATATATATATATATATATATATATATATATATATATATATACCTAATGATAATGCTGTGCATGATTCGCTAGAATCAGTCACGTGATAGGAAAATAGAATGACTATTTCCCTAGGGAAATAGTTCCATCAACTTTTACATGGTCACGTGACCACCGCGAGTTCACAGCAGGTAAAAATGGCAGCTTCTGACGATGTCGTCTGCCACCGCGAGTTCACAGCATGAGGTATTATATAAAACACATATTGCCTGGCCATGAGGGCTATAGCACCCGTTCATTACCCCCTCGTGACTGTGAGTTACCAGAATCACATGCTATTTCCCTCGGCCTTTGGCCGAGGGAAATAGCATGTGATTCTTGTAACTCACAGTCCCTCGGGTGTAATAAATGGGTGCTATAGCCCTCATGGCCAGGCAATATGTTATATATATATAACTAATTTACTGTAACTACCACGACGCTTCGCTAGACAGGTAGTAAAAAAAACACTGTAAGAGTGAAAACATTACCTTGTACGCGGTCTGCTCACGTAATCACACACGGTGACCATTGTAATAGATTGCCAATGATGAAGAAATGAAGGCATGCTTTCAAAACAAAGACATGCCTTACCACATCTTGCAACAAGGTCAAGGACGTACACCACCGAGTCGACATCGATCAAAACACACATGTGAACGCGGCTATCGTACAAATTACGGCAATGCCTGCCTTGTGACAAAACAGCCACACTCGGGCTTTCTGCGTATACCATGTTACCGTAATTGGTAACGCACATAAAGAGAAAATCGGCATAGTTTTTCCTTTACAATATCTTGGGTTATCGTTAAAATATGAACATTCTGGTTATAGTATATTTACTTGAAAGACAGTGCCGATGAATTGTGAAATTTGTGTACAGATTGTTTGGTTGTGAATGTGCGAACGGCGAAATGTGTAAATTAGGATTGCATACCCTATATAAATTATAGTGTGCGGAGAAAGTGACACGAGTGAGAGCGGCCGTGCCCTTAGCAACCAATTGCAACAATGTATTACCCGACTCTCGAGCTACATGTTGACATACATATTTATTGAACTTACACCATAGACAAGTAAGTACACATAAATCTACCACTACAATAAGAAAAGACTGGGTTTTGAAAATTTATATTTACATTTTTGTTATTTTAGATAATCACAATCTTAGCTTTATTGTGCCATGATGCCCATGCATCACGGTGCTAAATATGGTTCATTTACATTAATGATTTGCTACTCATCAGACAGTACTTGCTATTAATGTTGCCCATTGTTTCACCTAGTTAGCCAATCATCAACATTTGCCCATTGTTTCACCTAGTTACCTAGTTACCTAGTCATCATCAATATTTGCACCATTGTTTCACCAAGTTACCTAGTTACCTAGTCATCATCAACATTTGCCCATTGTTTCACCTAGTTACCTAGTCATCAACATTTGCCCATTGTTTCACCTAGTTACCTAGTCATCAACATTTGCCCATTGTTTCACCTAGTTACCTAGTACCTAGTCATCATCAATATTTGCCCATTGTTTCACCGAGTTACCTAGTCATCATCAACACTGTGTGGTGTGTTACTGTGTAGGACAATCTATATTTTTCCTGTCCTTTTCTTAGAACAACTTGGACAAAACCACTTCCCCTGCTTAGCATGCTTAATTTTCAAACAATCCAAGTGGTAGTATTTCACTTGACAATCTTTGTTACTACAAACAATCATGTCCCTCGAAAAAAAACTCACCAGGGCAATAACAAACGGATGTATATGAATGTGTGTCATATGGCAACTCACTACCTGTATGGTTCTCTGTGCTCCCAAGTTGTTGATATTTTCTGGAATACCACTTAACTAGTATCTCGTGGAGAATACAATGCCTGAAAACATTTATCAGCTTTCTTTATCATCTGCTCCATGAAGATTTCATCAAAATACACTTGCTGAATTAGTTCACCCACAGGTGACCAAATAACAAAATAGCTACACGGAATACCAACTAAAAACATGTGAAGCTGGACTTGATAAAAATATGGATGAGTTCGCTTTAAAACATACTTTCCACCAATGTTTTGCATACAAAATGATGCATCTGATTCTGTTTGCATTTGTGGAGTCCTATCTTTACATTTGAGGGGAAACTTGACTTCAGCTGTGAAAATTCCATGACACTCACATCTAATTAAAGCATCAGGGGGACCAGCAAGAAAGATATACTTAGTGCTTCTATACAGACCACATTGTAAACTTTCAACTCTTACATGCCCATCATTTATTAGACGCACTTTCAAACTTTCAATGGCATCTATTTCATGAATACAACCATAACATAAGACTCACATTGTCACACTTTATCAAAAACTCATTATACAGGAGGTCATGGAACAATGGGTTGTAGCGTTTAGTCAGCAGTTTGACTAGCTTTGTTGACATTGGTACAGATTACTTGTATGTGTCAGGATGTGTATACGTAACACGGAACTTTTTACACCTGTTTTCTCAAGTTTAATCACAAAGTATTTTAATTCACCTGGTGTTAATGGTGGCGCAGACTTCACTAGAGGGGCTTTTCCCTGTAGATTTGTCACTACCGCTAACCACACGTCCTGTGACACTGTAGTTGCAAAGCTGTTTGAAATGAGCAAACTTTTAAAGTACATGCTGACATGTCAGTTCTTCTCTTGAATTGAGTCACTGCATCAATGTAGAACTGGTCCGCTCCTACATGTGAACATGGAAGTATAACGTTGGTTGTACTTCCATGATGTGAACAAGCCTCACCGAGCCAGCCATGCAAATACAAAAATACAATGAACGGCAATCACTGTGGTATCTGTTTTGAGTGCAGCCCATACGCAGTTCAGAGGCTAAGTGAAGATACTTTGTGAATATCATACCTTTCCGACAAACTGAAATCCAGTGTTGTGATCGTTAGTAATTTGAATTCGTTTACACATTACATCAAAATTTTGTCAAGTAACAACAAATTGATAAGCATCTAAACTTTTGTACGATTTCAGTTGTGAGTGAGTGTACAGACTCGGCTTGGTAATGAAGTATGCATAGATGTCAGCATAGGTTACCTCTGGCCACAACTTTGGCTAATTGCAGTCGAATTAGAACTTCAAAAACGTGTAAGGGTCCGATTTTAGTCCACAAATGTGTAATTTTTCAAGATAGTATTGCTTTTAGTAGGTGTTTAGGTTTTCCAAGTACTTTGAGTAGCGTAGTAGTTGAACTCCAGCCAGAGGCGCAGCTAACAATGTTTTTTGTTTACCCGCCACTGTTCATTCTTGCCACTCAATAAGGCGCTGCCCGGGTTGCTAGGTAACGGATGATGTACATACATAGTATCTATTGAATAACAAAAAATGTATGTAAATGTGCCTAGCAACTAGACCACACCCATAACAACAGCCAAATGATAACTTATATTTGAAAGATAACAACAGGGATTAATAGACAAATAAATAAACATTAAAAAATGTATATACAAATATTCAATCAACTATACAGTTGTCCTACAATGCCATTGCCACTATATTTCATACAATCTAATACATTACACTACCATGACGTGTGGCAATTCTTTGAAAACATCCATTGCAGGACTAAGTCATGTCGGATGACTGCTTGTTTCTATTTTGTATTACTTTCCAATAGAATGTCTTCGGCATTACACTTTTCCAGAATTTTCAAATTAACATTGAAGGTGTAATTCCATTTGGCCAGATAAAATCGGCCATATGCTTAAAAACATCAGTTTACTGATTTGTAGTGACAGTAGAAAATTAGAAACAATACAAAAACATAGATTATTAATTGAAGGATGGAAATCAAATTTGGAAATTACCCTTATTTCTAATTCCTTTATTGAAGTGTATATTTAAAAAATAACAATGGACAATGCTCCAATACATCAAAATCAGGTCGCTCACACATTGGGCATTTGGCTAAACGCTCAAGCAGGCACTCAATGTATCGAAGTAATATCCACACCCACATACTCGCCAGCATTCAACCCACCGTAATTCCGTGTTAGCAAAATCAAGGAACGCATCGAACGTCCTTCACTTTCTCAACTGGCTTACGAACACCTACAATTTGCTATATACACCACGACCGAAGATCACAGCCACAGACACTCGAGCATTGTACAACGCAAGAGGATACATTTTCGTGTGACGATACATAGTTTTACAAATATATTATCAAAAAATTGAGAACAATCTAATACATTAAAAACGATGGAGTCGTTAATTTACATATGTATTTATACAGTTACATGTAAATGTTGCATAGTTGGTTGATACGGAAATCTGTGGAAGTCAAGTTGTAAAATATTTTATGCTACAATCAAGTCTTTTCTGTCTAGGGGGGTGTAATGGGAAATGTGACGAAATAATATACAATATAATGTGTAATCTCGCAAAACAAATAGAAAATGGTGCGTAAATTATTTTGTCGCAAAATATCACTTGATGATATCATTTATGCTATGATTGATAGTGTTCACACTTCTTTATTTTATGACGCAAAGTGAAATACTAGTGATCTATGTAAGTTAATGTAAGTTGTGCGATATTACATAGAGTTTGAATCATCACCATATGCCTTCAAAATAATCAAAAAATGTTCTATTGCGATTCTGACTTTCAAGTACACCTCTAGTAAATCGCACACGTGTGGTTTGAGATTCGGTTGTCAAAATGTAACAACAAGTTCGTGATACTTCTGATTTGTTTAATAAATAAGGAGGGTGGTCAAAACCATTTGGTACAGGTACTCCTATAAAGTATGACATAGATGAGGATCTATTTTTAAAGGCCTCACGAGAGGACAACTGATTCTAATAGAGCTCAGTATTCACATGGAATGAACATTTTTCTTACTCTGTATGATAACCTAGTCTCACTGTGATTCTTAACGAATTATCGTCAATCATTTGTACACACATGATAAATGGTTTAATCCACAGACAAGAACTTCAAATTGATAACGACGTATCGGCATGCTTTACAAGTTAAAGTGCATTGCCATGGAAAGTGCAGACAAATATATCTGCCGTAGTGTTGCAGCTTAATCATTGATCACATTCCGTCGATGTTGTTCACTGCGATTCTGATTACGTATGAAAATGAGGTTGGAGTAGTGGTGAGGTTATCAGACATCGATGTTGATGTGGATGACCTATTCCGATGTGTTGTGCCAGTAGGTAATGCAGACTATCGACGAATACGAATAAATCACGTAGAAGGGCTCCTACCTCGTCGAGAAAAAGACAAACCAAAGACGACAATCGGGGACCACAACCTAAGAAATTGACATTTGACAAGACCATTGATGCAGCCGTAACTGTCGAGTCATTAGATATCGATGGTGAAGTCGATCGAGTATGCCTCATCACTAGACTTTAGACTTGACTGTCAACAGTCGTCTTGATTTTTTTTTGTAATTTATCTGTAATACTATTGTCGTCGCTGAAATTAATAGATTTAAACATGGTGTGAGCTGGACGTTCCTTGAAGTCAAGACGGATTATATTTTATGTGTTCGAATCCCAGGCTCAGTGAGTAGCGCACATTCCGTATCATGTATATAGAACAGAGAATGTGCATTGTACATGCTGATTATTATATCGCATGTTGCAGGCTATATACATGTATGTGTACATAATTAGTAAGAAATAAAGTAATATATCAGAAGGATTTTTATTTTAGAAATAAAGCAACATATGACCCGCGTCTAAATACGAACTAGATTTAGACTTATGTAGCAAAGAGCGCGAACTATCTGACCTACAAGACGAACTTGAGGTACTGAAGGAAATATTAATCAGTTAAACGGAAAATACTCAGCAGTTCCTTTCCAACATACTACCAAACAAAGGTGTGGTCGTTGCCACCTTCGCGAAGGACCCAATAAATCACATTGCCACATGCGACATGAGTATCAGGTCAGATTTCTGGTGACATCAACCACCCCAGCCATTCGGATGAGAAAGTGGAACTGAATACATTTGCGAAGCGACGCGGTGAGTTAGAAAAGGAGATCAAGAACTCGGAAAGAATTGACCCAGAAACGCGAATTACAAGTTACTTTGACGTCATTTGAACGGAATATAGAAACCTCCTTGATTAATAGCAACATAGCAATGTACTTGGTAGAAACTGCAATGGGCTTGCGACCCAAACACTATGTATTGAACCATGACATTTCTATCCTGAAATCACACTATGGCAGTAAAATACCAACGAATCTTGATCAGGAAAAGGGAAAATATCAGCAAATTATCGCCTCCTACAACAAAAGCGTGGACTTATTGCGAAGCCAAAAGATCGCGTACGGCAACTGTTGGAAACTGAGCCAAAGTACAGAGTAACGTTTCCGAATTCCAAATTACCAACCCTTTTCACTTCTGCCCCGAGTCTGTCTCATTCCACTGGCAGCACCATGGATGACCAAAACATAATATATCCAAGCTCAACCAATGAAGAATACACACAATTACAACAAGCAATGCAGATGAGTTTATTGAACCAAACTGGTCAGAACACTCCAGGAAATGTTACAGCTGTCGCACCGTCAAATCTTCCCCAAGCGCAATTGCTAGTATCACCCCATCCCTTCGTACAGTATGGATCTTGTAGTTTTGTTGGATAGCCAACTTACACCTGCCACAACTTATACAATCCATATACTCATTTACCTGTAGCTGATGCACAACCAGCTCAAGCTACATATAACTGGGGTGGTTACAGTGTTTCCGGCCTCCAGACTACTGTATCTCTGCCGCGGCCGCCACCGTCGTCGTCACCAGCATACCCGTCTTCCGAAAATGTACGACATATTTAATAACATAATTCGCTACCACCTCTACATGAAGGATCCTCACCAAGACGACTCTCCCGTATCAACAAATGTCTTCGCAGAAGACTAAAGTTAACACAGAGAACTTTGAGATTTATGGTGATAAATATGATATTAAAATTATCTTAACAAGCTTTCGTTTTTGTGACCAGGTTTATATTTTCTTTTCATTTTGGTAACATTAATACATTTCGCCACTGTTTGATTTTTCTTGTCTACCTTTGCCAGATGTTATGAGCATGATCTTTATATAATGAAACAAAGGCGAATATGAACCAATCTCATTAACACATCAATGCAATGTGAAATCAGTCTATCATGAGCTTTTATAATTACCTAATATAGGATAATCGTGTATTGTAATATAACATGATATTAAAAGCAGTATAGTGTATGTGCCGTGGTCTCAGACACATGTCGATTCTAAGTCCGACATATGTGTATTTCAACATGTACGCGATATAAGGATATTTCCACCGAAACGGCAATGCGTCACTCTGGTGAGGACTCGGAATTGGATGTAGAGTGGTCTCAGTGTATTTAAGTTCGCGGTATTGCGTGGATCATCCTTATTCTTGTCAGTTTACAAACCTTTCAACTTGTAACTCAAAATTACGATAAGACGTGCACTCTCTTGAAATCCAAATTTTGTATAGACTTTATTCGACAATTGTAATGTGTGACATGACATGATACATACGAATCAATCTGGCGTTCGACTTTGCTTTCTTGTAAGAGACGGTGTTGGTAAAACATATACAATGTACACCCGATGTACAGCGAATGCCAATGGAGGTTGGCTGCAGTCACATCAACCTTTTGTGTTGATTGTATGGGGTCAAATTAATGTACTGTCGGAGAGGACACGTGGTGAGTCCGAAACGGTTAACGATTGCTTTGAGTATAAAAGTTCCAAACACACTTGACACCTTTCGTTGGGGACTGAGCTAGACTGGTATAGGTAATGGAGTTTTTAAAACGTAATACTGTACCAGTTTAGAATTCTAAACTACTATGTCGTCAACATCGACTTTTGTCAGCCAACAGATTTTTACAGTAAAACATTTTGTACTTTTTCAAGTTTCGATCATTTCATTGGATATTGGACCTTAAACTTACTTCTGGAGCAAAATTACGATTTCATGTATACCGAGTATTATCCAAGGTAATCAAAGTTTAAACTGATTTTGCAAACTAAATTACAATGAGTCAGGTTGTTTGAATTTCCTGCTCACTGTTTACAGAAATGAGTCTGATTTCACCCACCCATCGTGTACAAATGGTACTAATATCTCTGTTTTTGTTGATGTTACTTGTTTGAATATGGATATTTTCAGACATGTTTGACCATAAAACTTTAACAGTATTTTGCGAACAATTGTACAAATGATAATTCCTTGCTATAGGTTTATTGGTCGTTATAAAGTTCCATTTGTCTGACTCATTAAAGTTTGCAAAGTTTGGACATGAATCAAGTAAGATATTATAAGTTATATTATAAGTGCATTATTAAGTCATGATAGAGCAGGGGCATGAGGCAACAATTCTGGTGAGATCTGAAAATGATAATGATATATAAGTAATAAAGGCCCAAGTTAGCTATGAGTCACATTTACATACTTACTTCTTTATTTATAGTATATTTTAATAAACTCGTTATACACGTCTACACATATTAGTTATTTTGGTTATAAGGCCAGAAATGGAATGGTTAATAATTAATATTACATGTATGTACTTGTACACTTTCTGGTCTTTTAAAGAATGAAAGATTTGTAATAATTGCAGAAAAAGTTTATATAAATATGGAAGACTCCAAAAAAGAATAAAGGAAAAGAAAGTATACAGATAGATTTAGTCTGTAATGCTTTGCATGTTACAAATATTAATGGAACATGGTCATGGCATCGAAAAAACCAATCAGGACGCTTCAAATCGAACATGTGACCCATGAATTTTCTCTCGAAGCTTGATACCACCTGCTGCCCTCTTGTAGTGAGATATATACTGCAGTACATTGTGGAGTTTGCAAACGTAGGATTTGTCCTCAATTGAATCTGTATTACATTACATTACATTACACACACTGGCGAGCTTGTAAACCCTCCGGGCCCTCGCCCCTAAAACGACATGTTTCGAAACCAAGTGGAAGAATTCCTATTCTCAACCGAACAAAAAGATAAGCGTCCAACTCTGGACAAATCTAAATGCGAATATTTTTCACGTCCATATGTATCCATAAAGTGCGTAATTCCGGTTTATTACGATCATGCTGATACCAGTTTTCTATGCAATTTGACTGTTAACATAACCTGACAATGTGAATATCACATGGTGTCAATTCTGTAATAACTAAACTTTCAAATTTGTCGTACATCCCAGAAGACCAATTGCCAACGTAAAGAGCATTGTCCCAAATGAGAATCTTAGTAGGTAATCTTTCACTGTCAAGGGTACAAAGTCTGTTACAATACCGAGTCCATCTGCGTGGATACACGCATCCCAACTAGTGTTTTAATAAGTTAGCGAGAGTAGGTGCAAATTTATGGACACCAATTTTACCATTTTTGCTCGATTCTTAATAAAATGACACGGCAATAAATTCAAGAATTGGAATCACAATAGCATTAAACAATTTGATGAACGTGTTAAAGCCCATATTTTGAAGTGATCTGAATTTGGAACAGAATGCACCTAAAGTAGTCTGCATGGTACGCCACGATGCCGTCACTCATCGGTCAACCCCAGGGCGGTGAGGTCGGAATGACACAACGTATCTTACAGTCTATCACCATACTCAGCAAATGTTTCTTTAGTGGTAACAGAAAAGAACTACAAAAGATATTCATCCATAACAATACTAATATACTTAGTAACATACAATCATAAAAATAAAACTACTACATGCAGTACGTTTCTTTCTAAAGTGAATAACTTTTGATTTCACTGTATTTGATTTTAACCGTTATGTCCTACTGACAGGAAACTTTAATTAATATACAGATATTGATTGGTGACATTGACTTCAACAAACTCTTGAACTTAATTTTTACAGACTCAGTTATTTAGTTCTAGCTACCTTTATGAACATGTGAACAAATAAGTCCAGTTTGGATATGAAGTATATACTTGTAGGTCCTATCCAAAGTAACGAGGAAGAGATTAAGAAATACACTGAAGTAGTGTCTCATCTGGGTAAATGCAACTATAGCGTACAGGTTGAACAGTGCGATGTATTACCTATCACAAGAAATACATTGAGAAAGGTAAAGATGAAAAAAAAATTAAAAACAAACAAACAACAACAACAACAACAACAACAACAACAACAACAACAACAAATAAAAACAATAAAAAACATACAATGGCATTATGGGACAAATATGAAGACCATACTTGCAATAAAGAAGTAAACGTTGTTATTCACACTCACCAGTATTTCTGGATTTCAATTTACGTTCCTTAAATATTAATATAATCACTTACCAATATTTCTAGAATAGCGTCAATGATTTTAATCCAATAACATCGAATGTATATATTGTTTACAAGTGTGTTTATGTTGACAAATTAATTTGAAAAATTAAATATATGTTGATAGCTATGATGAATACATATTAAATGTTTTTCTTACATTTGTGGTCGTCTTCTACAGAAATGGTGTTAAAAGCAAATTGATTCCACTTCTGACTAAATTTTAGTGTCAAATATTCTTTTGTCGAGTGTACATGAAAATGTAGCCGATGTCATTATTTTTTATATTGGATGATAATTATTAGGTTTACATAAAAATGTAACTAATTTTGATAATATTTCTGGTTTGTTTAAATATGTGTGTGTGTGTGTGTGTGTGTGTGTGTGTGTGTGTGTGTGTGTATGTGTGTGTATACGACATAAATTCAAAAACCGCCGAACCAATTGCCTTGGTATTTGGTGTCTATTTGGGAACGTATCTAAAGCAAAATGATACAATTGGCCATAGCAACCATGACCATGCCCTTAGCAACAACCACAAGCCAGTATATTTTGCTAAAATAACAATGTCTGGTAGGTAAGTGACTAGACATTTAACATGTATGCAATTATCCCTAGTAACCATAACCACGCACATAGCAACAGCCAACAGTTTTGTATTTCACAAAGATAACAAGGATTAATAGCCAACTAAATAAACATTCCAAAATGTATATCAATGCGCTTAGCAACAACACCACGCCCATAGCAACATGCAAATGATCGCATATATTGCAACGATAGCTACATGGATTAATAGACAACTGAATAAAATCTCCAAAAGTGTATGCAAATGTGCCTAGCAACAGGACCACGCCCATACTAACAGCCAAATGATCGCATATATTGCAAAGATATTAACAGTGATTAATAGATATGATTAAACATTCGAAAATGGATTCAAATATTCCTAGCAACAAGACCACACCCATAGCAACAGCCATATGATGATGTATATCACAAAGATAACATGATAATTAAGACAATAGAACGACCATTAAAAAAATGTATGCAAATATGTCTAGCAACATGACCACGCCCATAGCAACAGCCAAATGATCACGTATATATTGCAAAGATAACAACAGTCATTCAGCAAATAAACACATATACGTAGTATAGATCGTCATGTGGATAAACAATTTCAAAAACTGTAAAGTTGTGCTACAATACCATTGGCACTATTTGTGTTGTACGGAAATTCTGTCTTCTGAACCAGTACTTTCATCGTAACATCGATAGAACTGTTCGATAATGAACGCCTGCTTCGGATCCCCTCGTTGCAATGGTCAAAATCAAGCTTGGCCTGAAACTTTCCAACTTTGTATGAAATGTTATGTTCGCCATTGTAATGACTGATGCAACACATCAGAAGCTCGCGGTGATTGATATTGATCACATAAAAGTACACGCAGCGAATTAGCCTCGACCTACCTTGATGAGCATTGAAGCCTCATGTGTAGCGACTTAGATGGCTTACTACACTTTACATACGTGAATACTTTGCTTGTAAAATGTAGACTATGACCTATTTAACGCAATGAAAATAAGAAATATGTTATGGCTTACAATTCACAGTAGTTGTGTTTAGAGAGAGAGAGAGAGAGAGAGAGAGAGAGAGAGAGAGAGAGAGAGAGAGAGAGAGAGAGAGAGAGAGAGAGAGAGAGAGAGAGAGAGAGAGAGAGAGAGAGAGAGAGAGAGAGAGAGAGAGAGAGAGAGAGAGAGAGGGAGAGAGAGAGGGGGGGGGTTTATAAGCACTTTACATTGTTCCCAATTGGACACATCTTCAAGTGATACATTTTTAATACTGCATAAACGTTCTTGTTAGATGTCACAAATTCATGTGGTGCCTTCAACTGTCATGATGAATGTCCAACCTTATAAAAGAAGACAATCTACAACCGGTTATCATCTAAAATACCATGGAACATCTAGAATGGCAAAACTACAGACAAGAGCTACTAAATATCTCAACCTTAGAATAAGATGAACTTCTTTATTGATTTGCGTTTCATAATGTTTGCTTCTGTTAGCCATGACAATACTAAAACCTTTGTAAATATGAAATTTGTCCTTCAGATGCTCGATTGTTTGTTCATGATCCACATTAAGCTAACCCTGTAGTCCATAGTACAACCTCCAATATATGTCATTAACCACACATTGATGAGTCAGATAATCTAAACTATTTTAAAGTCCAAGGTGCAACCAGGCTATGTGCCCACGCTACGGAAGCAGGTTTGCGCATGTACAACGGAATACGTCTGTTTATATGGGAGGAACATTTGGTAAATCCGACCCAGGTAGTTTATCAACATATTAGTGGTTGTTCACACATATTGGTTACATGTAGTTCTTACCTAATCCAAAGAGTCCCTTGTTATATTTTTTTACAAGTGACAGTGTTTCTGCTATGTTTTTATCCGGTGCGTACGTACGGCCAGACACCCAGTCTGGGTGAAACACGTATTTCTATAAAGCTATATAAAAAATTATAGCCCGAGAAAATTATATTTTGAGGGACCTGTTCCAACACCATCCAAACACTGTTACACAGTGACAAATTGTGCAATTGAAATTGTAAACTGATATTCTTGGGTACGAACTAACTTACTTGTATCATTTGTACAATGTACTAGATTACAGTTGTGCACGTACACTAGCGTCGCCATTTGGTCGATCGTTACGTAAATTTGAAAACACCAAAATCGTTAGATAGATGACAATTTTTTTTTTACAGATTACAGATTACATGTAGGTCGTGTTTTCACAACATAATAGGTAAAACTTCAAAATTAATTATCGCACGGACCAGAGTGGACTAAGTTTTACACTTCCACACTTACTGTAGCTAGCTACCTGCAATCTCGAGTTTGGTAGAAATGTCATTGATGTTTCCGTTATTTTCCTTCCGTGTTCTAATTCTGTGAAAATATCTGTTATGGCTGTTTATGATTGATTATTTCGAAACCCAATGTCTCATCTCAGAAAACAGTCAATAAAATCACAAACATGTGCTTCTCCGAGTTATCCCGATGTGTACGCGTACCACCCAGCTATTTCAAATCAAACGCACAAATGCATACCTCGTGGTGGGGTGAGTACCGACTCTAGTTTGGTCTCCGCTCTGTCTCCGTATGTTTGACTATGATGTCAGTTGATGTCATTTACATGACGGGGATTATTGCCGAATAGTGCCAATACATATGGAAACGATTTTTGAGAAATCTGGAAAGAATTTAATACGATTTCTGAACTCTCAAATTCGAATGAAACAAATATTTTCTGATGCCTCCATGATTGTACTTGTAGTCTAGTTTAATAGTTCGCGTTAGGTTCATCTCCACAACATGCACAGAGCTAGAGATCGTAGTCGACAGGTAAGGACTTATAGGAACTAGACTTGGTAGTGATGTATGATCTTTGTGTACAACATAGACAGTTGTCCATGAGATTTGAGGATCATTACAGTAATAAAAGAGTTGCCAATGTTAGATTTGTTTATGAATTATAACACAGTATACCCGTCATCAACGTCGCTTATCAGTATCAAATATCGCACTAAAAGTTTCAAAAATGTCTTGCTTCCCGGCCATCAGAAAATTTAACTGAAAGTATGGGAATTCTTGATCGAAACATATTCAGTCATACAATCCTCAGGTTTCTGACAATTTCCAATGCTTGTTACAGGAAAGACTGCAGTCCAAGAACATTTGGTTATCTACATGTATTACATCTGATATATGACACGCACGATCATTGTCCTGTTTGCACCACGTGACATGGTGTACCTCGCCTCCTGTACATGTACCGTACGCCTAGCTTGTCTGTCGGTGTCACATTTTGCTTCCTCTGCAGTTTTCTCAGATGTTTTAAGAATTTCAAAATAGTCAGTGTCTGATCGACAAATTTCTTTTCACTGAAGTTTAGAAAACATTTAGTTCCACTCTACGTAAACGTCGTGTTGTTGCATCATGCATCATGAGACGTTACATTGCCCTCATACTTCGCTTCACGCTTCCTTCATCTCAACGTCCCTATGAAACTATTTCGAAGGCTTTCGCTAGCGATATCGTGGCCAGTTTTGTTTTACCGCGTAATCGTCAAATTTTTTTTACCACTTTGGGTATTTAAGTTGCTATTAGTACTTCTGTCATATTTAATTTTCCAACCTTAGAATTTTTTTCAATGATCGTCAGGTTTGAGTACTTTCCTAAGCCGGTCCCACAACTGTTATACTTATAGCTTATATGACCGGTAACCGGGTATTATCTACATCAATGCCTATTAGGTACTAGTTACGTCAAAGACTCAACTACTTGACAGAAAAAACTTGGCGCGCACACAAAAAGTAGAATGAAATTGTGATTTTACTAAGGAGTGTAGCAACCCAGAACGTATATGATCAAACTGAGGAACAGAGAAACACATGTCATTGTAATGTCATTCTATTTCAGTAACAATGTATCATTTTCACGTACCGTTCATACATGTGAGCTGGAATTGGATGATTTTAGACAAAATATCGGGCTAATATAGTGCATACAGACCCTTTTGTTTGCTTGTATTGTTTGCATTTGATATTTGGCATTTCGCACGTTGTTTATTTGCACCATTCACAGTGTCTTATCATGCTTTGTGTAACTTGTAAGCCTAATTGACAACTGGACAAACGGTTTTTACTAGACAAATTTGAAACAAATTTTGCGTCAATTTGATGGTAAACCTGCTATATTGACTACCAAACTTAGTTAACGTCAGTTATTTCTACTCATGTTGCATCACTATATATTTACAAACAGTATATATGAAATATGAGAGCCATGTGAAACTTTTTCAGTGCAAAATGATATGAAGATATGAGGGCGAAGTCAGTGCTCCTTACAGCAGTTTGAATTTCCCGCATATGCATACATTACCCATGATCCCCTTTATACAGGGGACATCTGCCTTTAAATATCACAGCCAATATTTATACATCTAATGCTTCATATATAACTCATTACAATGTCAATCTTTATATGGAAATAGTCATAATAAACATCATTCTTATCACTTATACTTTCCTATATTTACAGGATAAAGATACCCCATTACACATTGCAGCACGGAGTGGCAGTTCAGAGGTTTGCAGTCTGCTGTTAGACTACAAAGCTACAGTTAATGCAATCAACAAGGTTAGTAATACTATTTTCTGCAATTCTAATCCATTTGTTGAAGCACCGCATGCTCCGACTAACTCAAAAATAAGAATTGAAACAATTGATAATATCCACACACAGAGGTTTAGTAGCTTAGGGAACAGACATAATTTACAGGACGAGGTGGTTGTGGCTGAGGATAACTTATTTCGGCCAAATTCGTTTCACAGACACCCCCCCCCCCCCAGATTCTCAAATTTCAAATTTCCTAACCTCCTAAAATATTTTTTTTTCTCAATATCCCATTTTACCCATAATACATTATACAAGTGTATATTGTCCACACTGTGTATACCGGGTTCAATACACATTGGCATACTGTCCTTGGTTGAAAAAAATGGCTAAACTCACTGTCACAAAGTTCATTATAGATCCATAGGAGCATTACGACAACTAAAGAATTTGTAGACCACTTATCAGACATATACCAAAACAATAAGTGAGTCATAATGTTGCCTTCGGCTGTCAACAATCATGTTTCAGACAGTCAAATATATGAGAAACTAGATTTGCCAGTTGGTACAGTGAGCAAAGCGAGCGCGTACTCGCTAGATTAGAACGCTGTTTTACCTGTGCAGTAAAGACTCACAGTATAAAGACGACCAAACTTCAACCGTAATTTGCATATCATTTGCATGCAGGTATGCAGTATTTCTTGTTTTGTACCACAATATTTTTTATGTGCAATAAACCCTTTAAATAAATGATTTCCGTTAGTTAAATTTAAAATATATGATGTATTATTATTAGCATAACAGCCAGAAACAGTGGCATTGGAGTGTTATTCAATCAGATAATGAAGAATCGGTTTTAACCTTTGGCGCATTAACATAAACAGACTTTCGCTTATACCACATCCACGGACAAAACTAAGTACGGGCCAACAAGTACTGTTCCATCTTTAACTGTGATCGTACAATATCACACGTGACAGGATCAATTACAACTTAGTAGCGAAATAAGACATATACAGTGTTCCCTTTGTACAATAGATCGTTCTCAATGTCAATAATGGGAGTAAAATGATGAGCCAAGGTCCAAACAGGCTATGTGCCCACGCTACGGAAGTAGGTTTGCGCATGTGCAACGGAATACGTTTGTTTATATGGGAGGAGCATTTGGTAAATCCGACCCAGGTAGTTTATCAACATATTAGTGGCTGTTCACACATATTGGTTACATGTAGTTCTTGCCTAATCCGAAGAGTCCCTTGTTATATTTTTTTTTCAAGTCTAGTGACAGTGTTTCTGCTACGTTTTTTTCCGGTGCGTACGTAAGGCCAGACACCCAGTCTGGGTGAAACACGTATTTCTATAAACTTATACATACAAATGATAACCCGAAAAATTATATTTTGAGGGACCTGATCTAACACGATCCAAACACCATTACACAGTGACAATTTGTATCATTGAAATTGTAAACTGAAATTCTTGGGTACGAACAAACTTACTTAGGGACCGGACAGAATTTACGGCAGGGGGGGGGGGGGGCTGGGGAGAAATTATCTCTGACTTGTTTTTTTTCCTGGCCCCCCCATCCACTGTGACCAAAATTTCACAGCCCCCCCTTTCAAAAGTATAAAAATTTCATGGCCCCCCCCCCAAAAAAAAAAGAAAAGAAAAGAAAAAAGTGCACAATATTCTGCCCCCTACAATAACTAAAAAGAGTACAATTTTTGTTGTTACTGTAGCACAACTGTAATATTTCTTTTGGTACTACTATTATGTTACTATTTCAGCCCAAACAACTTAGTAGTTGTAGAGGAAGTTTTTTAGAAAACAAAACAAATTAAAACATTTTGACCATACATGTAATCATACACATGTGGTATAATCTTGTGTATTTCCCAACTAGACACCATAAGTAGTCATCACTTAATACCAAGGCATTTGATGTGGTGGTTTTAACTGTCATTCACTGATACATACACAGAAACACAGGCACAGAGTTAAACACACATTCACATGCGTGATTTGTGAAAAACTGTAGTGGGGACATTTGTGGGGAGTATCTAAGAACATCACATCACCTACATCGTGTATTCAAATATCTATTTATACTCATAACACAATAACTATCTAATGTCAGACATTTGTGATGTCATGAAGTGCTAGCAAACTAAGGATTTTATGCAGCTTTCACTTTCCTACACCAAATGCATTACCAATACACCTGTAAATGTAAGACATTTGTGACTTCATGTCACTGATGAAAAAACACTTAACACCACGCAGACATCTAAATGCTTTACAATATTTAGTACAGATAGATGCATTTGATGATGCTGAGGAGGGAAATAGTTTAATTTCACTGGTTTTAGATAGAAAGAAAGACAAGTCTTGCCTCATATCTTCAGACTCTAGTGAGTCTGAGAGTGAAACTCAAGAATAGTGTCAAGGAAAGAAATAAAACACCTATCTAAATTAATCTGGCCAGACGTTTTTGTATTTACATTTTTCACCAAAAGGTCACTTTTTAAACACATAAATTACAGGTCCTATGCTAGTATATTACCATATATATATATTAGGACCTGTAATGTATCCTTGATGGTAATTACACACTGAACCTGTTTCCACAGTGCTAAAATGTATGTATGTATGTATGTATGTATGTATGTATGTATGTATGTATGTATGTATGTATGTATGTATGTATGTATACATATGTGTGTGTGTGTGTGTGTGTGTGTGTGTGTGAACAACTTGGAGTATATAAGAGTAATTAAGGGTGTATCAAATTAATCTTGAGTAGTGTTTTTATGCTTCACTAAATACAAACGTACACACTTCCATTTTAATACATAAATGAAAGTGTAGACATTCAATATTAAAGGCGATATCAAGTGCTATCTCATGCAATGCTAAATTTTCTAACATATTAATTTTTTTCAATGACAAAATATTTCGCGGCCCCCCCTTTCAAACCATGAGAATTTTCATGGCCCCCCCTTCAAGCCTCCCATTTTTTTCATGGCCCCCCCAATTTCTCCCCAGGCCCCCCCCCTCTGCCGTAAATTCTGTCCGGTCCCTTACTTGTATCATTTGTACAAGGTACTAGATTACAGTTGCACACGTACACACTAGCGTCGGCATTTGGTCGATCGTTATCACACCAAAATCGTTAGATAGATGAGAATTTATTTTTACAGATTACATGTAGGTCGTGTTTTGAGAACATAATCGTGAAAACTTCAAAATTAACTTCGCACGGGTCAGAGCGGACTACGCTTTGCACTTCCATAGTTACTGCGATCTCGAGTTTCAAATTGGTAGAAATGTCATCGATGTTCCCGTTATTTTCCTTCCGTGTTCTAATTCTTTGAAAGGATCTGTTATGGCTGTTTTATGATTGATTAAACTTGTATTTCCAAACCCAACGTCCCATCTCAGAAAACAGTCAATAAAATCACAAACATGTGCTTCTCCGAGTTATCCCGATGTGTACGAGTACCACCTCAGCTATTTCAAAACAAACGCATAAATGCATATGTCGTGATGGGGTGAGTACGGACTCTTGTTTGGTCTCCGCTCTGTCTCCGTGCGTATGTTTGACTACGATGTCAGTTGATGTCATTTACATGACGAGGATTATTGCTGGATAGTGCCAAAACATATGGAAACGATTTTTGAGAATTCTGGAAAGAATTTAATACGATTTCTCAACTTTCAAATTTGAATGAAACACATATTTATGATGCCTCCATGATTGTACTTTGTAGTCTTGTCAGTTCGCGTTACGTTCATCTCCACAACATGCACAGAGCTAGAGATCGTAGAGAACAGTCGACAGGTATAGGAACTAGACTAGGCAGTGATGTATGATCTATGTGTACAACATAGACAGTTGTCCTTGAAATTTGATGATCATTACAGAAATAAAAGAGTTGCCAACGTTAGATTTGTTTATGAATTATATCACTCGTTTATCAGTATCAAATGTCGCACTAAATGTTTCAAACATGTCTTGCTTCGGGGTCATCAGAAAATTTAACTGAAAGTATGGGAATTCTTGATCGAAATATATTCAGTCATAAAATCTCCTCAGGTTTCTGACAATTTCCAATACTTGTTACAAGAAAGGCTGCATTCCAAGAATATTTAGTTAGCTACATGTATTACATCTGATGCCATACACGTGACACGCACGATCATTGTCCAGTTTGCACCACACGGTGTGCCTCGCCTCCTGTACACGTACCGTACGTCTATCTTGTCTGTCAGTGCTACATTTTGCTTCCTCTCTTCATTTTTCTCAGATTTTTAAGAATTTGAAAATAGTCAGTGACCGATCGACAAAATTTCTTTCCGCTGAAGTTTAGAAAACATTTAGTTCTACTCTACGTAAACGTCGTGCTGTTGCACCATACATCATGAGACGTCACATTGACCCCACACTTCGCTTCGCGCTTCCTTCAACGTCCGGTCCCTATGAAACTAGTTCGAAGGCTTTCGCTAGCGATAGCGTGGCCAGTCTTGTTTTACCGCGTAATCCTCAAATGTTTTCCAAATAATTATGAATTTATTTCTTCTTTTTGTTTTACACTTTGGATATTTTACTTGGTATTAGTACTTCTGGGAAACTCATATTTAATTTTCCGATCTTAGAATTTTTTTCAGTGGTCGTCAGGTTTTAGTACTTTCCTTAGCCGCTAGCCGGTCCCACAACTAAACTGTTGTACGTGGTTATACTTATAAGTTATAGCTGGGCGTTGTGACCGGTAGGTAACCGGCTATTATCTACATCACTGCCTACTAGGTATAGGTACGTCAACGACACAACTACTTGACAGAAAACACTTGTCGCGCGCACAAAAGGTTGTATGAAATTGTGATTTGACTAAGGAATGTAGCAACCCAGAACGTACATTGATCAAACTGAGAAACATTTTGGTTTCATTTTATGTCATTCTATTTCAGTAACAATGTATCATTTTCACGTACCGTTCGCACATGTGAGCTTGATTTTAGGCAAAATATCGGGCTAACAGAGTGCACACAGACTATTTTGTTCGCTTTTATTGTTTGCATTCGGTATTTGGCATTTCGCACGTTGTTTATTTGCACCATTCACAGTGTCTTATCATGCTTTATGTAACTTGTAAGCCTAATTGACAACTGGCCAACGGTTTTTACTAGACAAATTTGCAACAAATTTTGGGTCAGTTTGACGGTAAACCTGCTATATTGGCTACCAAACTTAGTTAACGTCAGTTATTTCTACTCATGTTGCATCACTATATATTTACAAACAGTATATATGAAATATGAGAGCCATGTGAAACCTTTTTCAGTGCAAAATGGGATGAAGACATGAGGGCAAAGTCAGTGCTCCTTACAGCAGTTTGAATTTCCCGCATATGCATACATTACCCATAATCCTCTTTATATAGTGGACCTTGGCCTTTAAGTGACGCGAGATTTTCAGATAGGAATTACATGAATAGCAGTATGTGGTAGTGGAAAGATGAGAGCATGTTCTCATGGCGAGAAACGTGACGTCGGAAGACATATTTTCAAACCGCGCCAATGGAGGAAAGGGATCCATTCTTCAAAATCCAGACCATATAGCAGTGACAACATAAAAAGTGGAACTTGAATACTCGGCGCCCAAAAAACGAAAAGACCACAACAATACAGATCGGTAATGGAAAACACACTTTCGGTGAGTATTATGACTTGTTCGAGTTTACGAATACATGACTTTTCTTTTTGGCAATGGAATCCAATTTGTATTACATTTCTTTTATCACTAAATATTTATATTTTTAGGACACTTTGACGACACGGATACAGTCCAGTTCAATGAAGTCATCATGTTAAAGTCTCAACAGTGGTTTTAAAAGCAGAAGTTCCGTCACAGTTGCCGTTAAACTCATTGAAATGTCACACCCTGCGTATGTTCACACTAAAGATATTAACTGCAAACGTATCAAAGCCAAAGGCCAGATGAAACGTTTGTGCCA